>NW_024881921.1:335000-538787 GCF_019059575.1 Amphibalanus amphitrite
ATTACCGATTTAGAACGCAGAGGCCTGGTAAGACTGAAGCTTATGGATAATATATAAATTAACATTCTGAACCTCCCCAATCCCGCACGAACTTCACGGGTATGGTATCAGAAATGTGCCCGGAATTTATCGCGCCGATGTCGGTCCTCAGGTCCTGAAGACGGACATAGTGATGGACGTCGGAGAGTCCCTGAACCCCGCCATCGACATTGGCCAGATCGAGGGCGCCTTCATGCAGGGCTACGGCCTCTTCTGCATGGAGAGGCTCAAGTACTCTCCGAATGGGTTCAACTTCACCCGTGGACCGGGAGCCTACAAAATACCAGGTGATTAGATTCAGGATACGCTAGTATTGTACAGCTTAGTTTCCAGTAAAATGTTTGTATCCGCATTGTGTGTTAATGTTAAGACTTGATCGGCATGGTATTTGATCTCTATAATGAGTCCCACTTTGAAATCACGCAAAGTTTACAGTTATAAGCCGTCTGATGCATCTCTTCCGTGACCATACACACGCCCCACCAAGCCCATACCTCATCCTTCCAACACGCAGTCAGACCCTGACCTGCCGCTGTCGGCTGCCCGGCAGGGTTCGGTGACATCCCGCTCGAGCTGCACGTGTCACTGCTGCGCGGCTCGCCCAACCCGCGCGCCGTCTACTCCTCGAAGGCCGTCGGCGAGCCGCCGCTGTTCTCTGCCGCCTCAGTCTTTTTCGCCATCAAGGAGGCGGTGCGCGCGGCGCGTGCCCAGAACGGTATCAGCGAGCCGCTCAGAATGGAAAGCCCAGCCACCCCCGACCGGATCCGTATGGCCTGCCGAGATATGTTCACCGACAAGGTGATGAGCCACAGCGGGTGGTTGGGGAAAATGTGCTTACCGACATTTTCACGATCGTCTCGATCAGGAGAGATAAGTTCAAGGACAGGGTGAAAGTTTGTGTTCCATGGAGATATTTATTGTTTTGTGTTAACGGGCGGGCGTTTGTCAGATAATCCACTGTGTCAGTGGAAACCTCAGCCATCCTTCCATGGTGTATAGTTATATCTAAATTTAATTTTCGCGATTTCGTTTCAGCTTCCACAGGCTCCAGAGCCGGGCAGCTTCAAACCCTGGATGGTAGACCTGTGATGGCGCCTACGACAGCAGAATCGATGGATTCACCAGGAAACGTCGTGAAGTCAAACGGCCGACACTGCTTCAGATCGTGTCACGTTTGTGATATAGGCAGGGCCTTGGCCACATTGCAAGACTTGTCCGAAGTTGCGAGGGTGATGGACGCATTTTCCTTGGAGCGTAACTAGGAGAAAAGTGCCTTGTATGAATATCGTCATGTAGTTCTACGCCACTACGATTGTAGTTTTTTTCTACAGCTTAAATATAAGTAGTTATTAGTTGACATTGAAGCTATTAGTTGAAGCTTTGTAGGCTGCCATATAATCTGTGAACGGGGTTTCGTTGTATGACGTTGGTATTTGTGTCAGTATTTACATTTTTGACATGACTTCTGGGTTAGTTGGTCCACGGTTGACACTTTGTTCACTTACCCGGAAATGTGGGATCATGACTGCCAGGAAAATAGTGATAAAACTTCAAGTGTTAATATGTTTTCCATATGTGTTATGTAAGGACTAATGATGGAATATTACTAGAGGCGGCAGGTCTGTCACTTTTAAAATTAGGTAAGTAGGTACTTGAAACGAGCTGAGTGACGATAAGTGGTGCAATATGACACTCTGACTTTAATATGCTTACTTTAGAGAGAAGTGCGTTGCAAAAGCGGTGTATTAATTAAAAGTAACGTATGCATGTAGTTGAATGGCACTATTATTGGAGGTTTGCGAAATACACCTTTAACATCAACCATAACACGAATTATTTCGTCTTGTGTTCATCTACGTCGGTCCCGGTCTAGTTGTGATAATACTCAGAGCGCATAATGTTAGGTATAATAGCTGGTGTCACCGTAGTTATTCCATGTTACATATTTACGCTCGACTGTAATGTAAGTAAGCTTACGACTTTTCACCTTTCGTTTCGTGTATTGTCCATATCCACTTTTATAACGCATTGACAACGTCATCACGTGCCACAAAACGTGCCACTCGTATGTCCATTTACATGAGTGTTTTTTCACGATTGACAACAATGTCCCTCAAAACACGATGTGACTAATAGGAAGCAAACCTCACAAGACGTCCGCCATTACCGCCCAGGCCTATAACTCAGCCTCATGATAATTAAATCGCTACAAATGGGCATAGTTGAAGTAAGCGGTGACGTAAAATGTACACAACAGTTTAATAAGCGTAAGGCTACACTGAAAGAAAAACTACACCTGAAATTGGAATATTATTACGGTACACAAATCTCCACCCCTTTTAACTTCATTTTATGCCAGAGTAAAAGATGTTTGCATGGACAATTGGAGATTAATTCTGCCACCCGGTAGTAAGTAATATATCTTCGTAAGCTTAGAACTACACCCGTTGCGGAATAAAAGTACGGTACACAAATCTCCACCCCAAATCAATTCATTTTACACCCCTAGGTAAAGGGTGTAAAGGGGCGTTAGGAAGAATTAAGCATGTAATTTACGATAATATTTTTACGCCACAGTGCAATTTAAGCCAAAACAATTTCTACGCCTTGCGACATGGTGTAGAAATACCAGCGGGCTGCGAAGCTGAATGTGTACAATTTAAGTCAAGATGTAAAAGTAGCTCACGTTATAATCCGCATACAAAACAAAAGTAAACGATAATAATTGTATGTTCTTTTCCAGAGGGAGTAAAAATACGACTGGGTAAATATACATCGCCAGCCATAACTATCCCCCAGCGTGATTGTATCTACTGTCGTCTTCTGAGCACTTTCGATAAAGTCAACTATGGTGCATCTCTCCAACGTGTTGTTTATTTAAAATAACTTGAAACGACAGATCACAGGTTGCTACAGATTGGTTCCTCCCAACACTGACTTCCCTGAGGATATCACAAGCTGCACAAATCACATTTTATTCACAGCACAGGTCATCAGGTCACTAAGTCACGTTTCATCGTGTACTTTAAAAACAACTGAGCACTTCTTCGTGTAACGAGTATCGACCACTGAACTCTAATATATACTGGAAGGACCATTGGTGGCTTGTTTTTGTCTATCGATTTCCGCCATGTTGTGTATACCAGAAATATAAATTGCATTACGGTAGCAGAGGTGCAGTTTAGTGAGAGGTACACTTCTCAAAAGTGCTGCTGCTTCATGCTTGCAGTTTGATTGCAGCGATCAACTTTTCAAGACTTTGGTATACACAACATGGCCGAAATCGTTAGACATTCTGGCCCATATACGGCCAAGGCGAGTGCTTCCCCCTGGTATCGACACCAAACGTACGGTCTCTGAAATCAAAGCACAGGTGTACGAACTAGGAAAGCACTGACAACAAAAACTCCGTAAAAAAAAACTGACTGAGGCCTTCTCAACTCACATCATCTTCAGTGCCTATACCTAGGTACTGAAGATGTTTCACGGCACGACACTACAGTGCGTTACGTGTATCGCGGTGCTGAGTTCCTATTGGAAACATCCACATACTCGAACGCTCTCAATGTTGGAGCGTCCAAGTTTGTAGATGTTTCTATGGAAACTCAATACCGCGATACTAGTAGCGCACAGTAGTGCCGTGCCGTGAAACAGGGCCCTGCTCGGTCACCCGACCACTGCACTGGTGCCTCTGAATCGGCAACAGTGGATTATACGAAGGATGGCATTCTCGGCCGCACTGAGAGGAATCGCGAACTTCATAACCCGTGCATATATGACCTCAAAAAGGATCATGCTGGGCCCTCTAAAAGGCAAATATAGCACAGCGTGCGCCGCAGCGAAGGCAGCCAGCATCTTCATCTCACTGTTTGGGAGACGATATTTCACATCGCTGACCAGGCACTGGGTTTCTGGGTGAACGGACACAGAGTTGCGCCCATCCTGCAGCTCCGAAATCGTCGTGCCGCCACCGATCACCAAGGTGGCCGCCAGGTCGTCATCTACCAAGATTGAAAGATAAAAAGAACTATTAACCACTGCAATCTTTAAGTTAAGAACGACTTTGTATGTCAGGCCGTCCATCCGTCCGTCCATCCGCCCATCCATGTAAATTGAAGGATGTAAAGAAATATTAAGCACTGTAATCTTTAAGAAAATAGCAATTTTGAATGTCGATCCTTAAAAATTGACAGATGAATCATAGATGAATCTATTAACCCGCGCACCGAAGGGGTTCTGAGCCAACTTAGAAGCGACGAGAGGGTGGATGACCGCCCGCCCCCCAAAAGTCTCATGCGAGTAACCGTAAAAAGACCGACAACATTCAACAAACGACTCCGTAGCTCATGAACAGAAGAGATAAAAAGTCCTATAAAAAGGAATCTGATGGAAATAAGAATGACTTGAAATTTATTCCATTGACTTATAATGGGCAGGTAAAAAATGACCTATTCGTAGGTCATTTCTGAGATATACGAGTTGTAGGTGCTCATCACCAAAATTATTTCTGTGAGTTTCAAGATCTGCTTTCAACAACGAGATAGCAAACTTCGAAGATTGTGTTTCGAGGTGAGGTCACTTAACGTGGCCTGGTGGCCTGACTTTTTTAAGATATGAGCTAAAGATTTCCAGAGGGTATGCTAAATGGATGTATCAACAGTCGTGCCAAATCTGGCGGCGCTATGCGCCGCCTTTTTATGCTATCTGACAAAACCTGAGGGGGGGGGCTCCCCCGTCGGTGCGCGGGTTAAGCACTGTAATCGTAAGGCAAAGAACGATATTGTATGTCTGTCCGTGAAAACTGAAAGATATAACTAGTAGCACTGTAACATTAAAGTACAGAACGATATTGTATGTCACGGACCGACCGACCGACAGACGAGACAGACGAAACAGACAAATGTAAAATATTGGGGGGGGGGACACGTCCCCCGTCCCTCCCCCCTCCCCCCGGTGGGGGAGCCCATGGATGAGACAGGCGAGACAGGCGAGACAGGCGAGACGGACGGACGGACGGACGGACGGACGGACGGACGGACGGACGGACGGACGGACGGACGGACGGACGGACGGACGGACGGACGGACGGACGGACGGACGGACGGACGGACGGACGGACGGACGGACGGACGGACGGACGGACGGACGGACGGACGGACGGACGGACGGACGGACGGACGGACGGACGGACGGACGGACGGACGGACGGACGGACGGACGGACGGACGGACGGACGGACGGACGGACGGACGGACGGACGGACGGACGGACGGACGGACGGACGGACGGACGGACGGACGGACGGACGGACGGACGGACGGACGGACGGACGGACGGACGGACGGACGGACGGACGGACGGACGGACGGACGGACGGACGGACGGACGGACGGACGGACGGACGGACGGACGGACGGACGGACGGACGGACGGACGGACGGACGGACGGACGGACGGACGGACGGACGGACGGACGGACGGACGGACGGACGGACGGACGGACGGACGGACGGACGGACGGACGGACGGACGGACGGACGGACGGACGGACGGACGGACGGACGGACGGACGGACGGACGGACGGACGGACGGACGGACGGACGGACGGACGGACGGACGGACGGACGGACGGACGGACGGACGGACGGACGGACGGACGGACGGACGGACGGACGGACGGACGGACGGACGGACGGACGGACGGACGGACGGACGGACGGACGGACGGACGGACGGACGGACGGACGGACGGACGGACGGACGGACGGACGGACGGACGGACGGACGGACGGACGGACGGACGGACGGACGGACGGACGGACGGACGGACGGACGGACGGACGGACGGACGGACGGACGGACGGACGGACGGACGGACGGACGGACGGACGGACGGACGGACGGACGGACGGACGGACGGACGGACGGACGGACGGACGGACGGACGGACGGACGGACGGACGGACGGACGGACGGACGGACGGACGGACGGACGGACGGACGGACGGACGGACGGACGGACGGACGGACGGACGGACGGACGGACGGACGGACGGACGGACGGACGGACGGACGGACGGACGGACGGACGGACGGACGGACGGACGGACGGACGGACGGACGGACGGACGGACGGACGGACGGACGGACGGACGGACGGACGGACGGACGGACGGACGGACGGACGGACGGACGGACGGACGGACGGACGGACGGACGGACGGACGGACGGACGGACGGACGGACGGACGGACGGACGGACGGACGGACGGACGGACGGACGGACGGACGGACGGACGGACGGACGGACGGACGGACGGACGGACGGACGGACGGACGGACGGACGGACGGACGGACGGACGGACGGACGGACGGACGGACGGACGGACGGACGGACGGACGGACGGACGGACGGACGGACGGACGGACGGACGGACGGACGGACGGACGGACGGACGGACGGACGGACGGACGGACGGACGGACGGACGGACGGACGGACGGACGGACGGACGGACGGACGGACGGACGGACGGACGGACGGACGGACGGACGGACGGACGGACGGACGGACGGACGGACGGACGGACGGACGGACGGACGGACGGACGGACGGACGGACGGACGGACGGACGGACGGACGGACGGACGGACGGACGGACGGACGGACGGACGGACGGACGGACGGACGGACGGACGGACGGACGGACGGACGGACGGACGGACGGACGGACGGACGGACGGACGGACGGACGGACGGACGGACGGACGGACGGACGGACGGACGGACGGACGGACGGACGGACGGACGGACGGACGGACGGACGGACGGACGGACGGACGGACGGACGGACGGACGGACGGACGGACGGACGGACGGACGGACGGACGGACGGACGGACGGACGGACGGACGGACGGACGGACGGACGGACGGACGGACGGACGGACGGACGGACGGACGGACGGACGGACGGACGGACGGACGGACGGACGGACGGACGGACGGACGGACGGACGGACGGACGGACGGACGGACGGACGGACGGACGGACGGACGGACGGACGGACGGACGGACGGACGGACGGACGGACGGACGGACGGACGGACGGACGGACGGACGGACGGACGGACGGACGGACGGACGGACGGACGGACGGACGGACGGACGGACGGACGGACGGACGGACGGACGGACGGACGGACGGACGGACGGACGGACGGACGGACGGACGGACGGACGGACGGACGGACGGACGGACGGACGGACGGACGGACGGACGGACGGACGGACGGACGGACGGACGGACGGACGGACGGACGGACGGACGGACGGACGGACGGACGGACGGACGGACGGACGGACGGACGGACGGACGGACGGACGGACGGACGGACGGACGGACGGACGGACGGACGGACGGACGGACGGACGGACGGACGGACGGACGGACGGACGGACGGACGGACGGACGGACGGACGGACGGACGGACGGACGGACGGACGGACGGACGGACGGACGGACGGACAGACGGACAGACGGACAGACGGACAATTGTCGTCAGTCATCATTAATGGTAGTTTAAAACTCACCTTCAACGGGTGTGGCGCCCTCCGGAGGCAGGAGTTGTGCGGTGTAGCACGCCTGTCGCGTCATTGAGGTGACTTTGTCCTAATGCCATTCTCGCCGGCGTGACCCACGACGAGAGCCAGGTCACCCCAAACCTGAAAGTAATACACAAAATAAATTAGCAACTTTTTCAGGCCAAGATTCTAGTACTTTTGTAAAACGTAGAGAAATGAAATTACTAAACATACCTAAACATATATTGATCAATCGACACATTGAACATTTGATGAAGTTACAGTTAACAACCTCAGTAGGTACTTAACTGATTTCTCAATTTGCCCTTGAGAACAAACTGAGAGGGTCAATTTGAGCTTCTGGAATCACTAATCAGAATGCCACGTATTGACACAAACAGCTAAGTGAGTGACGTGCATACAGACAGCAGCAAATCAATTTCATCAACTGCTACATCGAAACATTATCAAGTCAACTTACCCTCAAAGTTATTCGGAAATGGGTCCAGCACTAGTCATGACCACACCGAACACACCAGCACACTCGCACCTATCTCACTGTTTCAACCGCCAGAAGATCACTTGCAAGCGCCAGAAGTCTCCGTGGCTCCGGTCCGGAGCAGACACAAAAATGAAAATGGCGGAAACGGAAGGCTCGCGAGCCGCACGTGGACGCTATCGTAAAATAATGAGCATATGGGTGCAGAACTATCATGTTTAGGGTATTTTAAATCCTTGTCATAAAATAACACCATCCTCATCGAAACACACTTTACCAAGGATGCATATTTACACCATGATGAGGGTTGAATTATCAGCTGACAAATCAGAGTGCAAATTTATGCTATCAGATGGGTATTCTTATCCAACTTGAAGAAAATACACTATAGTAGTAATTTTACCATCCATCAATTAGAGGGGTAAATATCTCAAAAATTAGAATTGCACCATGAGTGTTAAACTCGATTGAATTAACCCCCAAGAATACGCTCGTGACAGAGTACATTCGCACCGGAGCATTATTTTATTCTCCATATACGTCGAACAAGGGTATAAATATTCTTGATTTCGGTGTAATGGCGGTGTATAATAATCAAATTCAAATTACCAAGGTGTACTTTTCTTTCAGTGTACCTACATTTTGATATATTGAGCGAATTATGGTAATGCTTACTTACCTAATGCTGAAAATAACGTTCATGAATAACAATCATAATTTGATGGTTTCATATGAAGTGCAACGTATTCACAATGTCTCTAACTGTAATTACTCACGTGTTTTGTAGTTTCACGCAGCTGTCCCACCGCTTAGGTACAATACCACAAAACACTTCTTCACACCGACAGCCTCCGCGCTGCACATTACATCACACCTCCACAGAGCAGAAGTAAGTCTATTTACACCTCCACGGAGCAGTCACAGACCGGCTCCTTGTTGGACAGCCCGAAATGACAGACGGCGCCGGCCAGGGCGCGGCGCTCACATTCGTGGCGCATCGCCCAGATGTTGGCGGCGAGGACGCTGGAGGCCGCGCTGCCCACGTCACTCTGCTCCTGGGCGTGGGCGGCCGAGGCCGAGCCAGGTCGAACGGTGGGGTACAGCGTGGTCACCAGACAGCCGGCCTTCTTGCGGCTCTGACAGCGACACGTCGTCACACCGTGCAGGTAGTTACGGGTGAATTTGCGCGTCTTTAGCGACGAGTCTGCCATGAGAGCGCAGACTGGCGCGAAGATCACCTCGTCGGCTGAGGGTGGGAGGAGGGAGAGTCAGTGCGGGCGGCGCAACATACCCAACAGACGAGATGGTGTTTACACTGGCGAATCCAAGGGACATAAGGGACATTTACCCGTACCGCAGGTCCCAAAATTGACGAAATTCGCCGTTTTCCATCCATAAAAGATAGAACTGCATGCTTAAGAATCACATTGAGGGAACTGATCGGCCAGTTGGAGCTGACTCCTAGGACTTTGTGATGAGTAGTAAGGTAGATAGGTATAGAGTACGGACTACGGGCGGTGGAAATTTCTGGTGGGTTAACTTGACCCACCAGAAATTTCGACCCGGTTAACTACACGATAAAATTCGTAGCGGGTGCAGTACCTATAAATTATAATCATGCCTAATGCCGATCTTAAGGCATTATATTATTCAGATGCATCACTACACTTATAAATAGGATTCATTGTAAATTGATAGCTCCTAGAATGCCACGAATGGTGAACAATGTCAATGAACAATGAGCAGGGCCAATTTCCATAACCACAGATTATGACACTCTAGAAAGTGAAGCAAAATCAGTGGAAAGCGATATGGCTAGAACTGGAAAATCAAAGGGTGGCATAAACGTGCATCTTTCGCTATAACCGGGTCTGGTCTAGGCTGGCCTAATTTCTCAGCAAGCCACAGGAAAAGAAGACCGGAAAACACGAGACTCGTTCTTGGAGCGCGACTTGGAACGTCGTGAGGCAAACGCTAGGAATTCAGGCTACTATACTGCATTTATCGAAGCATTGAAGTCATGCCGCGCACGTATAGGTAATACTTTTTAGACGGGTATAATACAGGTTCTAAAAAAGCCAATCAGCCAAGCAATAAAGCAAAATAAAACATGGCACAGCGCACATAACACTGACAAATGGAGCCATGCAATCATGGCACATGGCTAGGCTTATACGGTAAATGAGTTATGGAAAACACTATTAACAGCATAACAGTCGATGTTCGGTAAAATAAATATTTAAACGTCCATCGCTGACGTCGTCCAGCAAAGAGCGCCCATAAGTTTCACGCCTCGAAATCTATGTCTCAGCCTCAGCCTATTGAACGTTCCGTTCTCCTTCCAGCTGTTATTTCAATTTTCAATTTTTATTATATTGCAGGTATATTTATTATACTGATGGTAAAAATAAAATGACCTGTTTTATTCATACGCATAAACGGTAAAGCCCTATGCTCTTACATGCCCATCGTGTTTACGTATGTGAAGTATGTGAAGCGGTCGTATGTGAAGCGGTCTTTGGGCAAAAAATTCCGGCAGGCGGCTATTTTTCTGTTGGTAAAACTGGCCTCAGGACGCATTTCCAGTGGGCGCATTGGATTATGGCACGCGACTTTTTCGGCGATGTGTCTGGGAAGGTCTGACGTATTACGGTACGAACTCTTCTTCGGATAAGCGACATTTTTTTAACCAATGTTTAGTCTAAATGCAGCGATGGTCGCCATTCTTCAGAGACAGCCTATTTTCCCGCGAACTACGAGTACAGGCATCCGCGTGACTTGAGTATTCCCACTTATGGCATGGACTCTGCCAATCAGTGAATCTAGTCAGTCATCTGCTCTAGCCTTGAGTCCTTAATTAAATATGTTGTGGGACTCTACACTCTACAGTCTACAAGCTGAGCATATGGTTCGCAAACGAGCGTCACCGTATAATGCATAGTTAGACGATAATTCAGGAAACGGTGGCGGTTAAAACCAGCGATCGGCATCAGACGGGTCAGTGACTTAAGCGATTGACAGGGCGATATGTCAGCTGTAATCCGTTGGTACTCGTATATATCGCAATCCTGAATGACGTGAACATTAGAGCGTGGTTCGTTCAGTGGACCGGTAAAAACCAGTATTACCGGTGATCGGGTCAATCAATAAAGGCATGTGGTGCATACCCCGTGAGCCATCCACATGCAAAATGACCGTACCGTGACTTTCACTGCGGGTACCATAACATAAAACAATGACCATGACTCACCCAATGTAGCGTTAGCTTCCTGCTTGACACTGAAAGTGTGCGCAGTACATTCAGGGCATATGGAATACCTACCCGTCGGGGAACTCCAAATGGCAAGTAACAACAAAACGGTCGATTTAGTTAGTTTTTGATATAATGGTTTATCACGGGAACAATAGCGTTCGCCGTTCACCGTTTCCAATGGTGACCAGTGCTAATCATTCCACCTGCCAATCAACATTACCAGTACCTATACACAAACACTAACAGCATCCACCGCCCAGCCGAGCGGTGCCACTTACCGATGAACGCGGGCGCGGTCGTGGTCCGGCGGCTCTGCGTCGTTGTCCTCTCCGTCACCGGGGCGGCGGTGGTCGGCACTGCCGCCGGCGTCGGCTCCGTCGTCGCCCCTGTCGTCGTCGGACGGGCAGTCGTCGATACCGACAATACCGTTGATCTCGTCGTCGATTCCGTTGTGGATTTGCCACTCGCCGTTACCGTGGTTTGTTTTCGTGCTGGCTGGCTGCGAGGCTTGGTTGTCGGCGAGCTAGTGGGGCTCTTCGTAGCACTCGTCGAGGGTTGCACAGTGACAGACCCGACTTTTGACGAGTCTATGGCTCTGAACACTGACGGTTTCTTGTCGCCATCCGTCACGGTCACAGTCGTCGGCTTCGTTTTCTGCGCTACCTTCAAAACCGACCCGATGATGACCCCGGCCGGCTGAGGGGCGGGAGAGGCGCCGGTGTCCGCTGCAGCAGCCAGCAGCACCGCGATAACCAGCAGCGAGCGGGCCGTCATGGCGGCTGGACGGCGGCGGGTCGGCGAGTGGCGGCGAGGGCGCACCCGGTGCCGCCGCGCGCGCCGCTCGGCCGGACGCACCGGTCCGCGGTCAGCGCGAGCGGCGGGGATCCGCGGGATTTCCGCACAGTTCGGCAGAACGGCCGCCACCGGAGCCAGGCAGCGAGGTGGGTCACCTCTGTCAGAGCGCCGGGGTCAACCGAGAGCGCGCAGAGGTCACCCTGGAGCTCACGATCCCGGCCGGGAGATTAGCCTAATAGCAGTCAGGGATTTCCCAGCCAGCTACGATCACCGAGGTGATAGTGTCGCCTCATTCTCGGCGAACGAGGATGAAGCTAAGGGAGAGAGTAACACGAAATACGCATAGTCCGATGAAGCTAGATAAGAAAATGCAGCGCAATGATGCTATACTGGCTGCTCTACGATCATTTTTGGTGATTTCGTTTAAAACAAACATACTCGAATCCGATATTGCTGTCTTTGGACCTGACCCAAGAAAACACAGATTACCAAACCTAAGATCGTTTTCAGTAGCGGCGGAACGCCTTCTTAAGGGGGGGGGGGGCACTGCCGACTTTTGGTCCCATTCTTTCCATGCAACGCCCATAGGGCTAATGTTACAATGCCAAAATCAAAGGGGGGCACGGTGTCCCGGTGCCCTCCCCGTTCCGCCGCCTATGAATTATGATCGCTTTCTAGTCGCTACGTCACTCTCTTCACAGCTTACCTATAGGTACATACGTACACTCGTTTTTTTATGGCAAACCTGGATCAACAATTGGGGTCTAGGGATGCAACAGCGAGGAGGGGCCCCTAGCAAGTACCTACACCAGCAAGTACCTAGCAAGTACACTCGGCAGTCGGCACTCGCCCTCGTTCGTTGTGTACATACAAGCGAATAGTGTTTTGTTTTCAAACAGCTCCTGCGGTTATTGGTTGTGTACGTCGGAAAGCGATAGGTTTAGGAAGAATTAGGAAAAGCAAAAGAGTAGGAAAAGCATGAATTGCAAGATTTTCAACAGCTAGGCACTGCTTTTTATATGACATAAAACTAATTTAATAATACATTTAGCCGTATGCAAGAGCAGTCTTTTACAACAGTTTCCGTACACATATAATTTGGCAGCGGTTTATGCGCAACTTTTTGATGCGCTGTCTGAGGCGTTTGCGACATTTGTGGCGCATGCAATCGCGATTGACGAGTCGGCGGAGAGAGTGGGAGCGGCTGCGTGCGATTTTCCCGATTTCCATCCATCTCCTAGATTCGATTAGTTTAATTTTTCATTCATTAATTTAAATATTGGGCGACTTAGTGTATGACTAAGAAATTGCACGATACACGAGAGCTCGAAGTGGGACCGGACATAAGTCATCGACGTCTCTGAGGACCAAGGGGGTGTTTCCAGAAGGAATGTGACTCATGTCCAGCTGAAAAAAGAACGTGACTGAAGTCTGTGTGGAATTTGTGAGGTATTGGTTCCAGAGTTAAGTTTTAGTCTGTAGTTCTAGAAACAATCAAAATGTTTAGTTGGCTTGATGGACATGAAGAGAAGAAGAAGCATGTTGAAGTCTATGAAACTGTGTTTGAAGGTCTGAAAAAGATCTACAAACAAAAAGTGTTGCCTCTTGAAGAAGCATATCAGTTCCATGACTTCCACTCTCCAAAGCTGGATGACCCAGATTTTGATGCCAAGCCCATCATCATGCTGGTTGGTCAGTACTCCACTGGAAAGACAACATTCATCAGGTATCTGCTCGAGAGAGACTTCCCTGGCATCAGAATTGGACCTGAGCCAACCACTGATGGGTTCATTGCAGTCATGCATGGAGACCATGATGGCATCATCCCAGGAAATGCATTGGTGGTGGATCCCAAAAAGCCATTCAGGCCACTGTCAAAGTTTGGAAATGCCTTCCTGAACAGGCTGCAATGCTCCACTGTGAACTCAACTGTTCTCAGGTCCCTGACAATCATTGACACACCTGGCATCCTCTCGGGTGAGAAGCAGAGGGTGGACAGAGGCTATGACTTTGCCGGAGTGCTGGAGTGGTTTGCCGAGAGGGTGGACAGGATCATCCTGCTGTTTGATGCTCACAAACTGGACATCTCAGACGAGTTCAGGAGGTCCATTGGTGCCCTGAAGGGACATGACGACAAGATCAGGATAGTGCTGAACAAGGCAGACATGGTGGACCACCAGCAGCTGATGAGGGTGTACGGAGCCCTGATGTGGTCTCTTGGGAAGGTGATCGCCACCCCTGAGGTCTCCAGGGTGTACATCGGCTCATTCTGGGACCAGCCTCTGCGCTATGACTCCAACAGGAAGTGAGTAAAAATTCCCATTTTTCAATGGCTGATATCCAATTCACAAATATGCGATTGCCTTGTCACTTACGCATTTCCTTTAGCTTTATGTCTAGAATCATATTTGGTGATGATTGACAAATCCTGACTTTGACAGGCTCTTTGAAGCTGAGGCACAAGATCTGTTCCTGGACCTGCAGTCACTCCCCAGGAATGCTGCTCTGCGAAAGCTGAATGATCTCATCAAGAGGGCAAGGCTGGCAAAGGTAAACCCTGTTTACTACAATACTACTAGCATTCCTTTTAATTCTGATTTATTCATTTTCTCTGATAATTAAAAAAACTCCTAAAGTTTGCAGGTAATTTCAATTTATCTTGTACTGCCCCACAGTCAATACTTTTTTACTAGACTTCTCCACATGTTCACCAAAAGAAGAATAGTGTCTACTTATTATTCACGTGATGTTTTTGCTGGTTTTTCATCACAACATACCAAAACTAAAATATATGTTTTTTTCACTATGATCCTATCACTTCTGTTGCAACTATCTACTACTTTATGTGTACTGAGGCAGAAACTGAAAATGACAAAGAGCAGCATTAGATAATCAGGTGTCATTACTTCTTACCTTCTCCAGGTGCACGCCTACATCATAGCTGCTCTGAAGAAGGAAATGCCATCGATGTTTGGCAAGGACAGCAAGAAGAAGGAGCTCATCAAAAACCTGTCAGCCATCTACGAGAGTGTGCAGCGAGAGCACCAGATCAGTCCCGGAGACTTCCCAGACATTGCACGCATGCAGGTAAGGCGGATGTCATGAATTACCTGTTTATAAGCTGGCATGAAAGTCACCCAGCTGGTACCTACCCAATTCAAAATTCTACTTGAATGTTTTAATTTACAGATTGATAGAGCCAGAGCGCACGCTGAGCGTGGTGCGTAGACCCCATCCCCTACCGTCCGATCGCGCAATGCCGAAAAACGAAGATGCCAAAGTTTAACGTGCCCATGAAAAGTGGACACGGCCTGTCCCACTCAACTGACTTAAAGTGGCTGCTGCTGCTCCCACCAACCGCATACCACCCCTGTCAGGAGTCTCAAATATCGAGCGCT
Organism: Amphibalanus amphitrite; assembly: GCF_019059575.1. NCBI lineage: Eukaryota > Metazoa > Arthropoda > Thecostraca > Balanomorpha > Balanidae > Amphibalanus > Amphibalanus amphitrite. The sequence goes on from NW_024881921.1 coordinate 350,571, forward strand.
GGAGCGACTCGAGCCCGGGCTCCACTATTGGGAGTCTAACGCTCTACCGAGCTACGGGACAGACTAGGAAGTGTTAGAGAAGAAAACGCAAAAACCATGGTGTTAGCAATTTTGAATTCAATCTTTTTGTGTCAATTGTGAGCATGTTTCATGAAAGCATCACCTTCTCTCCAGGCCACGAAGGTCTTGGCACTTCTAAAATCTTATCTCCAAGATCATCATCGGCTGCAGCCATAGAGGATGACGATGAAATTGCCAATGCGTGAGTAAATACGACGCCACGCTAGAGCCTTTCAGAAGTAGATGGCTGCTAAAAAGTATTCGTTTTTCAGGAACGTCTTCTTCACGAAGACTTCAGCAAGTTCCAGCCGCTGAAGCCGCGCCTGATCCAGAACGTGGACAAGATGCTGGCCGAGGACATCGCCAGGCTGATGGCCATGGTCCCGCTGGAGGAGAAGCAGAACATGGTCCCCAAAGGTCAGTCCTGTCCCGCAGCAGAGCTGCTGTTGATGGGACCGTGTAGAGTAATGGTCAGTGTGTGGTTATGTTTGAGAATGTTTCGTCTTCGGACGTTACGCAGGACTTTTCGTCACGCAGGCGATGTTTCGGCAATCATTGCCAAAACCATTCGTTGCGTTGGTCATTCCCACCGCAACTGTGTTTCTAACATCAGTGCGTGTCTCTAAGCTTAGGACGGTGACTCATACCGCGATATCCGCGCGTGACGTGTCACCGCCCCCCAACCACCACCGCCGGAGATCTGGCTTATCGTCATCCCGCCGGGTGTGACGCTGTCAGGGTGCCCTGCGGATGCGGACCCCGTATGGAGACTATCACGGCCAATTTCCGGTCACAAACTGTAACAGGCCTGAGTCCATATAGCTTTCTTAGTGATAAAATGCTTAGGCTAAATGCTAAATATATTCCGTGTCAAGTTTCACACTCACAGTCGCCATGTTGGCGGAATGTGACCGATGACCTGCGGCGAGTTTCTGTCATTTGTTTTCCGTGCGCGGTCGGGCTCGCTACAGCGTCTCGGCGGGGACCGTTTTGTTTGTTTGTCGATTCGCTGTTCGGTGCTGGCCTGCGCTGGCTCCCGGTCACACCCAGTCGTCGCGTTTGCCTGACACCGTTCGTACGCCCGGGCGGTGACAGCTGACTCCCAAACGCAAGTGGAGAGTCTGACTTACTGTCACGAGCGGCCTGCTGGATGTTGTGTCACTACTTTACTCTCGGAAAGGACATATTTGATCCAACATAGTCAGGAATTCATCTCACGGTGCCTATTTGTGTTATCAGAAAACAAATCCAGCCGACCTTCCCCAGCTGAGCAGTGGTTAAGCCCATTTCGATAAGCGAGATTTCGCAGCCGTATGTAGGATACCCGGGCACAGTGTGCTGTAAACCACAGTGGCGTACCCTCTCAGCCGTCAGCTTTCTCCCCGCTGTGTCAGCGAGCCGAGCTGTGGTCTGCACGGTTCGGGTGCAGCGCTCAGCCTGGGATGTGGCCCATGGCCGCCGCGCGCCGTGAGGGGCGTATCCCGCCTCCCGCTCCCCTCCCCGCGCCGGATTAACTCGGTTGGAGCCGGCTGAGTGCCATTCTGGGGCATCAGGCACACGTCCGGCACAATGGAAATGTTTTGTTTGGTTTGGATGGGATAAGGTCAATTCAGCATGTTAGAAAGTATACACTGGTGTAGGATGAAAGGAATGTGTATGCATGAATGTGATCGGGCGGCTACCCGTACGGTGGGACCTATCGTTCCACCCGGGTAAGGTAAACTTTGCTGATGGCTCAGACCGGAGTCCCTAACTACGCGATGTTGATATTTGCGACAATTTTGTTGCATGCAACCGTAAGGCGTGATGTGTTCCAGGCTAGTGAAAAGGCGTTCGTAAACGGAGTTCGAAACGAAGGTCGTACACAGACACGTTATGTGATTGTCTTTCGTGCTCTCTGATACATTGATGAACGCTGATGGCTGTCATTATTTTATCGTTCTCCCTGCGCCCGTTTCACTGTGACCTTTTCAGTGTCCGTTGACCTGAGTCGCGTCGCGTTACTAATGCATTTCTAGAACCGCTTCAAGTATTAGCGCGTGCCGCAGCAGCGCTAGTCATCAGATGTCTAATATTTTACCGTGTGCGTTTTGTTCGTTCAACTGACAAATTTGTGGCGTGTTTACTACCCGATAACGTCGCATCTTAGGAATGTGCTTGTCGTTAGCTGCGTCCCTGATTTTCTACCCTTGTATAACCGTCCCATCGAATTCAGTGTATCGCTCTGATTCTGCGACTGACTGCACCCGTAGAACCCCATGACACCCCATTACCCCGTCTCTAGACACCCGAACTGCCCCCTTAGTCCCGGTAGTCCCGCCGTGTCGCCCCGTAGAGAGACTGCACGCCACTAACCGGCACGCCGTTCGCAGAGGACGGCAAGCCCAACAGCGGCCACACGGTTTCAGGCGGCGCGTTCGACGGCGTGCGCAGTGCCGACACGCCGTTCGGCTTCAACAAGTGTGAGGGGGCCGACGCCGGCGCCGGCGAGGCCGAGTGGGTGGTGAACCGCGACCGACCCAAGTACGACCCCATCTTCTTCAGCATGAACCCCGTGGACAACAAGGTCACCGGAGCAGGTGAGCTGGCGCGAGCTGATGGGGAGAGGAATTGTTGGGGTCTAGGGAGCGTGCGTTTCCGTTCCACAGGTAGTGAAAGTAGGCACTGGTTTGATCTCGCCGTCGATGCGCCTCCAAATCTTCCCCAAACAACAGGAAACCGACATGGGCTTGTTTGATCGTTGGGCTGGGCATGGGCTCGATTTGTTCCGTAATGCGCTAGCATTCGCTTGCTGTTTCGTAAGACACCTAACCAGTATTTTGTTTTTCAACGTTGCGGCGATAGCCAATGACGTGACCTTGCATGCGATATAGCCTTACCTTTGTATCAGCAAACAACGAGTTTCATAGTTGAAGTAAAAAACGTTTTTAGGCGAGATTGCGTGGGCATCGGTAAAACACTGCCAACGGTTTCCCAGTAATCCCAAACCTGGCGAGCGGCTCCGTTAGGCCACCGATCGATAATGCGGTACGAGTCTGCCAGACTGCTGGCTGGCCTAGGACCGGCGCCTGCCGTCAGTCACCATACCCACAAGTGGCGCGGAGCATTCGCACGCCTCTAAGCGTCGATGTTACTATGAGCACCATAGGACGCTCGTAAAATGCGATATTCAATCCCAAGCGACGCATTTCCTTCCTTTATCGCTTACATTGCATGGATTATCCCCGGTTTTCCGCATGTCCTCATTTTATTTTTCTGGCGACTTTCCCTTGTTTGCATTCATCGTTTTTATCCCCCATCTGATGCTCCTCCATTCAGTGTCGCATTCTTTATATCTTGGAGATCACACCAGGCTCCAAGTGTTATGCCCTCTCTTTGTAATGCCATTCTTGTCATTGCTACCCATGCCACCCCATGTTTCTCTGCCGGCCCCACAATCACTGACCGGTCCGCGGTGGTCCACTGGGGGCCGGCGACCAAGGCCGCTCACCGGTCCAGCCAGGCTCCACGCTGTCGCCGCCGCCAACCGACCATTGTGGGCCGATTTTTGTCCCGCCGCCGCACGCCGCTGCCAGTTGCACTGTTGATTGGAGAGAGAGGGAGGCAATTAGGACAGGCGGAAGTGGAGTGGACGGGTACAGAGCGGGTGGGAGAATGGGAAACAGGGCCCTTTGTGAGGTGGTGGGTGGGGTTGTGCGGGTGGGATGGGGAGGGATGTTGCGTGACGGTGGGACGTGTTGTGTAACTGTCGAATGTGGTTGACATTCGATACCGTTTGTGTGGAGTGGCCTTTAGTGTCGGAGTAGATACCACAAATGTTCATCTCATGTAAGAAGATATAATGACATTACCACACCACCCAAACGAATTGTTTCATGAAGGAGGCAATTTGTGACGATTTTTTTCTGTAAGGTTATGTAAACACTCGTAACGATATATATCCGATGCCCAGTAAAGCTACACTTTTTCTTTTGTTGCATCAGATTGCCAGCGAATGGTTTTGTTGTTGGCCACAGGCGAACTAAAATGTATCCTTTCGCCTCAAACATAACGCATGCTACTAGCCAATGAAGCTGATAGTGCACATTGAAGGCCACAGCCGCCGATATCAGCACGAGTTGCACGGTCGCGGACCATCCCCCTCACTCGAGGCCGGGTGGCGGGTCGGTCCGCCGGGTCGGGGGTGCGCTGGGGTCGATCTGTCGCCGCGCGCTTATCAGCCGGGCTGAATGACGTCATGTCAGCTAATCGACCTGAGCGTTATGATCTGAGGTGTGGCCGTGAAAATCGACGGGCTGTCAGGGAGGGCGGAGAGCCACTGTTAGATATACCGTGGTTCGTAACCTTTGAATGGTCGTGCGTTCGTGGTTTATCCGACGATGTTTTGACGTATTTTGCGTCCTTCCTCAGCGGCCAAGGCGGAGATGGTCAAGTCGAAGCTGCCCAACACGGTGCTAGGCAAGGTGTGGAAGCTGGCCGACCACGACAAGGACGGCATGCTGGACGTGGAGGAGTTCGCCCTGGCCATGCACTTGATCAACATCAAGCTGGACGGGCACGACCTGCCGGCCGAGCTGCCCGCCCACCTGGTGCCGCCCAGCCAGCGCGGCTTCTGAGCGAGCGCACACCGCTCATAGTGGGGCGAGCGAGTGTGAGAGAGTGACGAACGGAGCGGGGAGCGCAGTACTATCAGCGGTGTACGCTTCAGACCGGCACACCACCACACTATGGCGGCGTTATTTTTGTACTCGGCCGCATTATCACTCGCGCGGCGCCCGCTCTTCTGCATGCTTCCTGTATCCAGTTATCCAGCGAGTCTGATGTCTTCTCGAGGCCTTCAGCGGCGGGGCGCGCTCGGCCTGCCGCCGTCCCGTCCCCGTTTGGCGTCCCAGGCGCGCGGCCCGCCGCCGTCCCGTCCCCGTTTGGCGTCCCAGGCGCGCGGCCCGCCAACAGGCGGCGCCGCCGACCAACAAATTAGTGCTTGTTCTGTCAGCGAGGGCGTCGCGGCGACCCTTCTGTTGCTTGACGGTGCCTTTGGCCGGTCTGTTTGTGTTTCTTCAGACGGCCGTGCGAGGCGAGCTCGCCTGCCGCGTGCGAGTGTGTACCCGTAGTGTCGCTCGTGTGTTGCCGTTGGTAGTTTGTGGCTAGGCCCGATTGGTCACAGCGCACAGTCAGCTGGGTATGATCGTACCCGGAGCGGTTTCGACCCCTCGGACGAAATCGTACGTGTCGCAGAAATTAGCCGTGACGTCTATAACGATATTGAACGAATCCACGTACCGCCGCGGCGCAGTTATTGGTTATTGTTACTGGGCCACGGAGCTCTGAGCCCGCCTCGACCCACAGAGTATTCCAGATCGGTAGTTATTTATTTACGGTGTGCGCGGAGTCATTGTAACGCGTTCGGTCCGTCCGCCGACCGCACACAGATTAAAACCACATAGTCACACGGGCGCGGCTATCTAGGCTTAGGCAGGGAAAACGGTGGCGAATACACCTATATTATATATCAGATGGGCTGGTGCGTGAGTGTGGTGGTTTGGTGTGTTTGAAAATGGAAGCCTTCAGAAAGTCTAAGCACAAACAGACCCGACCCCATTTACCACCTGCTGCGAGGGGTATGCCTGCAGAAGAGACTATAGTCCCAAAACGACATTGACATGGATGATACCAACCGGAATACATGTCACGATACTTAAAAAACAATGTATTATTGACATTACACCGCCATATGACACTTTTTCAGTGGTCAGCAGCTCTGAGGAATCCCACGAACCCCACATAGTTAACACGTTCACCTTTCAATGGAAAAGCGTCACATTTGAACTGGACTGCACCGACAATTACTGGGAATTTACCAATCTTGCACCATGTCCACACAGACGTGACTTGCCTCTGCCGAGTCTGCCCTGGTGTTCTCTGAGGGCCGGCGTTAGATGAGGGCGACCCGCCAGACCACCAGTTTTCGGTCGCTGCCGGCCAACAGGTACGGGAGGACGCTGTGCCAGCTGATGCCGCCGACCGCCTGTCGGAGGGAGGATACACGTAACTCAGCGCCCTCTGGACGGGAGAGACTCGCGTCCACACGGATCAAAGCCTCCGCTTCCTGCAGTGTGTGCGTCCAGTACAAGTGTCTGGCATGGTCCACTTTTGGGAAGATCGCATCGAAATACGATCGTGCGTACAGTCTTTTGAGCGAGTTTGAATTCATGTTGCGCGAAGCTATCTGAATAGTTTTATGCCACACTAAAAAAATGTCATACCTTCTTGCTACTCGATCACCCTTCAATTACTGTTTCATCCAGGCCCACGAATAACTGTGCCCACTCACCATGAGATCCTCTGCGAGCGGCGCCTGGTGCACGCCCAGCTGGGTGACCTTGACCTGGGTCAGGCTACACGTGGCCACGTGCTGTTTGGCCGTGCGCGAGAAGCGCACCTTCTGCCCGCCGCCGTGGTGCACCTCCTGGTCCGTCTCCGGCTTGCTGGCGAACGGACACGGGTGGGCGTTAGAGAAATGGCATGGCATTATCAACTGACGAAACAACGTGACCATTTGGCTAGTATGCTGATGATGCGAGTGCCGCACGCTAGGGCTTCCCATGCATTCCGTAGCCATAAGCCGACGACCACGATGTCGTAGTTCCATGATTCCATCAAGTCACTACCCGCCACACCGTACCAAACACTACTCGACTCCCTACACCCAACTCTCCCCCAAACCGCATTTCCCGGTCCCTCGCCATTCCCGCTACGGCCGACAGCTGACCCCCCCGATGACCTCCACCACAACATGTCCGGTGTACGACTGACCTCAGCCGCAGCACATCCACCTATGACTGACCTGAGTCGGGACACGTCCAGAGTCACCAGGCGGCTGTCGTGCACGGTAGCCACCCGCAGACTGTCGAGTGGCGACCAGTCGGCGCCGGCCAGGCCAGTCACGCCCGTGTGGAGGGCCGAGACGGGCGCGCGCGTCTCTGTGTTGTAGAAGGTGACGGTGCCGGAGGCGGCCGCCACCAGCAGCTGGTACTGCTCCTCCGCGTGCCAGCACACCGACATACCTGCCGGAGGGCGTTCGTTTGTTATATTGGCTACACATGTCCGATACGTAGGTTATGTCTTCATAGCTGACTGCTCCTGAAAACAGTTCCTCCAAACTGGAAAGCCATCTATCCTCTCCGAATCTAAGAACCGCAGATTTCTTCAGACATGCGAGTCCCCGCGATCGGACGCAGACTTCTCCGTAACTACTCTGACCTACTAACAATCCCCAGACCTCCCCGACCAGGGACCGGTGCCTGGACGTCCTCCCCCGACCAGCGCACGGTCCCCGGCCACTCACACGGTCCGTCGGAGGCGATGCACGCCAGCGGTGTAAAGTCGGCCGCATTCCACAGCCGGCAGGTCAGGTCGTCACCGACGCTGGCCAGGGTGTCTCCGTCCGGTCCGCCGAACGACAGATCGTTAATGTAGTCAGTGTGGCCCACCAGCGGGTGAACCTGCGGCAAAAACGCAGATAGTCGGACTCCGGTAGATCAGTCTGGCCAGCGTGAAAATCGCGGCTACATATGGCAGGTTGAGAACAAATACAGGGTACGAGCCAGCCTTGTAAATGTACACAGGAGGTACAGTATTAACGTAAACCTCCAGCATGCGAAGAAAAATACTGAAACAGACAGGCTGACCGTATAAAAAATTGGGATTCGGCATCGTGAATCACGAACGGTAGGGGATAGTTATAAGCTAACAGTTTGGGATATTGAACATGGTTTAAAAAATCATAAATGCATTTTTTGTCATGAAAATTGAAACGCCTCACGCAGTGTACACTGTACACAGTAGCGAAAAAAAACGCAATCTTGATTTTTTGTAAAATCCTAAGATCACTAATGGAGCACGACAAATGCCGTGTGCAGCCGCATTACATCGCCATTTACACCCTAACATACCTCCAGCGACCCGCCTTCCGTGGGGCCCGTGTGGACGTACACCCTGACACAGTGGTCGGCGCCGGCGGCCGCAAACTTCAGACAGCGAGGCACCTCAGCCAGGTTGGTCTCGCCGCTCCAGGCGAGACAGCGCACCCGCGAGTCGTGGTGGAATTCGTGCAGACTCACGTGCTGCAGCTGTCCGGTCTCACTGTCTTCCTGTGGGCGTAGGGGGGAATGTGAGGGCTGGGGGACGGGCAGATGGGGATACCACTGGCTCATAGGGACTCAGTGAGCTAATGGGTGTCTTTCTGAGGCGTGGCAACAGCCGAATAGGAATGTCTTGATAAAAAAGGTGATCACCAATCATCTCATAATTTCGGCTTGAGCACAGAAAACACTTTCAAGTTTTGACTGGATGGTGCCCAGCAGCCTCACGCTGCAGCTGGCCAAATGCATGCATGCTGGAATTCAGGAAGCAAAATCCAATACAAACAAAAGCACAACTAAAATCAACAAACAAAATTGGCATATGGCATGCATTTACAGATCATTGCATCTCTGTGAAGTAGTTCTACCATTCAAACTCACTGGGAGAGTGATGCGGAGTACACCAACTGAGGTAGCTGTTCCATAGACTACCAGGTCACTGCACCATGCAAATCCAGCCACTTCGACAGCATACACTCGACCATCAACGGGGATGGTGAAGGCTGGTGCTGTGGCAGCACCACTGCTGGACTGGACACTCTTTGCCACCAGATTCTTCATTGTTCTTTACTCTGCAAAATATAAACTCTGGGTTATTGCTTTATGACTAGACTCATGATCTTTCTAGTGTTGTCTAAGGGTCATATTGTCCCACACAAAATTGCTGGTATTCGATTGGCAGTCAAAGTTCAAACCAGATGGAATCTGAAAACAGGGAGCTGGGGTGATTTGATCAAGGGTGTTGAACGTCGCTAGACTTAATCATGTGAAAATTAGCCTTTTAAAGCCACAGAGGGGGAAAATATCCCGATGATCACGTGACTAAAAATGCCCGGCTGGCGCCCTGTTTTCAGATTTCACCGTCAAACCTACTGATAGGTTTAGTCTGAGACAGCAGTGCACATCAGTGTCTTAGCATATTAGTGTCTACTTCTATCTTGGTCTTGTAAACGTCAACGTGTAAAATGCATACCTAAGCATCAATGACAAGTCCAAATTCCAATCACCATTATCCATATGATTAACAAATTGCATGTAATTGTCAAATTTTCGTACCTACAGCTAAGTATGATCGTGGGCTTCACTCAAGCTTCACCCTTCAATAACATTTAAATTTGATTTTAATTCAAATATCTCTACAGCCCAGTACCAAGATTACTTTAACACGCGCCACAACAGCTACCGCTTGAAACCTGTTCAGTGGTAGAAATCATTAGAGTCGACTCGCTTTTGTGTTACAAAATCCGTCAGCTCATTGGATAATAATCCTCTCTAAGAAATTTTATCTCCGCAGCAAACGTTTATGAACACTAACAACAGGCTAAAGCTGCGCCACAATCGAATGTTTCGCGCCGACAATTTTTTTGTTCTTTAGCCCCGACATGAAAATTAACGTCCATCAATTGAGCAGCAGATTGATATTCGCGAATATCAAACTAAAAATTCGATATTCGGACGGGGAACGCAATAACTCAAGAACCAGTGAACCGATTTTGATGAAAATGCCCTCATTCGATTCCTCGTTCCTCATTCCAGGTTGACAGCGATTTCCAGGTCACTAGGTCATGACCTTCAAGGTCAAGGTCAAGGTCAAAGGACGGGGAACGCTCTACAGCCTAAAGTTACCGTCCGATTGGCTTGTAAATGGTCTCAATCGATTCCTCGACCCCGATTCCAGCTTGACAGCGATTTCCAGGTCACTAGGTCATGACCTTCAAGGTCAAGGTCAAGGTCAAAGGACGGGGAACGCTCTACAGCCTAAAGTTACCGTCCGATTGGCTTGTAAATGGTCTCAATCGATTCCTCGACCCCGATTCCAGGTTGACAGCGATTTCCAGGTCACTAGGTCATGACCTTCAAGGTCAAGGTCAAGGTCAAAGGACGGGGAACGCTCTACAGCCTAAAGTTACCGTCCGATTGGCTTGTAAATGGTCTCAATCGATTCCTCGACCCCGATTCCAGGTTGACAGCGATTTCCAGGTCACTAGGTCATGACCTTCAAGGTCAAGGTCAAGGTCAAAGGACGGGGAACGCTCTACAGCCTAAAGTTACCGTCCGATTGGCTTGTAAATGGTCTCAATCGATTCCTCGACCCCGATATCTGGGTGACAGCGATTTCCAGGTCACTAGGTCATGACCTTCAAGGTCAAGGTCAAGGTTCGCGAATATCAAACTAACAATTCGATATTCGGACGGGGAACGCAATAACTCAAGAACCAGCGAACCGATTTTGATGAAAAGACCCTCATTCGATTCCTCGTTCCTCATTGCAGGTTGACAGCGATTTCCAGGTCACTAGGTCATGACCTTCAAGGTCAAGGTCAAGGTCAAAGGACGGGGAACGCTCTACAGCCTAAAGTTACCGTCCGATTGGCTTGTAAATGGTCTCAATCGATTCCTCGACCCCGATTCCAGGTTGACAGCGATTTTCAGGTCACTAGGTCATGACCTTCAAGGTCAAGGTCAAGGTCAAAGGACGGGGAACGCTCTACAGCCTAAAATTACCGTCCGATTGGCTTGTAAATGGTCTCAATCGACTCCTCGACCCCGATTCCAGGTTGACAGCGATTTTCAGGTCACTAGGTCATGACCTTCAAGGTCAAGGTCAAGGTCAAAGGACGGGGAACGCTCTACAGCCTAAAATTACCGTCCGATTGGCTTGTAAATGGTCTCAATCGATTCCTCGACCCCGATTCCAGGTTGACAATGATTTCCAGGTCACTAGGTCATGACCTTCAAGGTCAAGGTCAAGGTCAAAGGACGGGGAACGCTCTGCAGCGTAAAGTTACCGTCCGATTGGCTTGTAAATGGTCTCAATCGATTCCTCGACCCCGATTCCAGGTTGACAGCGATTTCCAGGTCACTAGGTCATGACCTTCAAGGTCAAGGTCAAGGTCAAAGGACGGGGAACGCTCTACAGCCTAAAGTTACCGTCCGATTGGCTTGTAAATGGTCTCAATCGATTCCTCGACCCCGATCCCAGGTTGACAGCGATTTCCAGGCCACTAGGTCATGACCTTCAAGGTCAAGGTCAAGGTCAAAGGACGGGGAACGCTCTACAGCCTAAAGTTACCGTCCGATTGGCTTGTAAATGGTCTCAATCGATTCCTCGACCCCGATTCCTGGTTGACAGCGATTTCCAGGACACTAGGTCATGACCTTCAAGGTCAAGGTCAAGGTTCGCGAATATCAAACTAACAATTCGATATTCGGACGGGGAACGCAATAACTCAAGAACCAGTGAACCGATTTTGATGAAAAGACCCTCATTCGATTCCTCGTTCCTCATTGCAGGTTGACAGCGATTTCCAGGTCACTAGGTCATGACCTTCAAGGTCAAGGTCAAGGTCAAAGGACGGGGAACGCTCTACAGCCTAAAGTTACCGTCCGATTGGCTTGTAAATGGTCTCAATCGATTCCTCGACCCCGATTCCAGGTTGACAGCGATTTTCAGGTCACTAGGTCATGACCTTTAAGGTCAAGGTCAAGGTCAAAGGACGGGGAACGTTCTACAGCCTAAAGTTACCGTGCAATTGGCTTGTAAATGGTCTCAATCGATTCCTCGACCCCGATTCTTGGGTGACAGCGATTTCCAGGTCACTAGGTCATGACCTTCAAGGTCAAGGTCAAGGTCAAAGGACGGGGAACGCTCTACAGCCTAAAGTTACCGTCCGATTGGCTTGTAAATGGTCTCAATCGATTCCTCGACCCCGATTCCAGGTTGACAGCGATTTCCAGGTCACTAGGTCATGACCTTCAAGGTCAAGGTCAAGGTCAAAGGACGGGGAACGCTCTACAGCCTAAAGTTACCGTCCGATTGGCTTGTAAATGGTCTCAATCGATTCCTCGACCCCGATTCCAGGTTGACAGCGATTTCAAGGTCACTAGGTCATGACCTTCAAGGTCAAGGTCAAGGTCAAAGGACGGGGAACGCTCTACAGCCTAAAGTTACCGTCCGATTGGCTTGTAAATGGTCTCAATCGATTCCTCGACCCCGATTCCAGGTTGACAGCGATTTCCAGGTCACTAGGTCATGACCTTCAAGGTCAAGGTCAAGGTCAAAGGACGGGGAACGCTCTACAGCCTAAAGTTACCGTCCGATTGGCTTGTAAATGGTCTCAATCGATTCCTCGACCCCGATTCCAGGTTGACAGCGATTTTCAGGTCACTAGGTCATGACCTTCAAGGTCAAGGTCAAGGTCAAAGGACGGGGAACGTTCTACAGCCTAAAGTTACCGTGCAATTGGCTTGTAAATGGTCTCAATCGATTCCTCGACCCCGATTCCTGGGTGACAGCGATTTCCAGGTCACTAGGTCATTACCTTCAAGGTCAAGGTCAAGGTCAAAGGACGGGGAACGCTCTACAGCCTAAAGTTACCGTCCGATTGGCTTGTAAATGGTCTCAATCGATTCCTCGACCCCGATTCCAGGTTGACAGCGATTTCCAGGTCACTAGGTCATGACCTTCAAGGTCAAGGTCAAGGTCAAAGGACGGGGAACGCTCTACAGCCTAAAGTTACCGTCCGATTGGCTTGTAAATGGTCTCAATCGATTCCTCGACCCCGATTCCAGGTCGACAGCGATTTCCAGGTCACTAGGTCATGACCTTCAAGGTCAAGGTCAAGGTCAAAGGACGGGGAACGCTCTACAGCCTAAAGTTACCGTCCGATTGGCTTGTAAATGGTCTCAATCGATTCCTCGATTCCTCAATCGACCTAGTGACCTGGAAATCGCTGTCAACCTGGAATCGGGGTCGAGGAATCGATTGAGACCATTTACAAGCCAATCGGACGGTAACTTTAGGCTGTAGAACGTTCCCCGTCCTTTGACCTTGACCTTGACCTTGAAGGTCATGACCTAGTGGCCTGGAAATCGCTGTCAACCTGGAATCGGGGTCGAGGAATCGATTGAGACCATTTACAAGCCAATCGGACGGTAACTTTAGGCTGTAGAGCGTTCCCCGTCCTTTGACCTTGACCTTGACCTTGAAGGTCATGACCTAGTGACCTGGAAATCGCTGTCAACCTGGAATCGGGGTCGAGGAATCGATTGAGACCATTTACAAGCCAATCGGACGGTAATTTTAGGCTGTAGAGCGTTCCCCGTCCTTTGACCTTGACCTTGACCTTGAAGGTCATGACCTAGTGACCTGGAAATCGTTGTCAAGCTGGAATCGGGGTCGAGGAATCGATTGAGACCATTTACAAGCCAATCGGACGGTAACTTTAGGCTGTAGAGCGTTCCCCGTCCTTTGACCTTGACCTTGACCTTGAAGGTCATGACCTAGTGACCTGGAAATCGCTGTCAACCTGGAATCGGGGTCGAGGAATCGATTGAGACCATTTACAAGCCAATCGGACGGTAACTTTAGGCTGTAGAGCGTTCCCCGTCCTTTGACCTTGACCTTGACCTTGAAGGTCATGACCTAGTGACCTGGAAATCGCTGTCAACCTGGAAACGGGGTCGAGGAATCGATTGAGACCATTTACAAGCCAATCGGACGGTAACTTTAGGCTGTAGAGCGTTCCCCGTCCTTTGACCTTCACCTTGACCTTGAAGGTCATGACCTAGTGACCTGGAAATCGCTGTCAACCTGGAATCGGGGTCGAGGAATCGATTGAGACCATTTACAAGCCAATCGGACGGTAACTTTAGGCTGTAGAGCGTTCCCCGTCCTTTGACCTTGACCTTGACCTTGAAGGTCATGACCTAGTGACCTGGAAATCGCTGTCAACCTGCAATGAGGAACGAGGAATCGAATGAGGGTCTTTTCATCAAAATCGGTTCACTGGTTCTTGAGTTATTGCGTTCCCCGTCCGAATATCGAATTGTTAGTTTGATATTCGCGAACCTTGACCTTGACCTTGAAGGTCATGACCTAGTGACCTGGAAATCGCCGTCAACCTGGAATCGGGGTCGAGGAATCGATTGAGACCATTTACAAGCCAATCGGACGGTAACTTTAGGCTGTAGAGCGTTCCCCGTCCTTTGACCTTGACCTTGACCTTGAAGGTCATGACCTAGTGACCTGAAAATCGCCGTCAACCTGGAATCGGGGTCGAGGAATCGATTGAGACCATTTACAAGCCAATCGGACGGTAACTTTACGCTGCAGAGCGTTCCCCGTCCTTTGACCTTGACCTTGACCTTGAAGGTCATGACCTAGTGACCTGGAAATCGCTGTCAACCTGGAATCGGGGTCGAGGAATCGATTGAGACCATTTACAAGCCAATCGGACGGTAATTTTAGGCTGTAGAGCGTTCCCCGTCCTTTGACCTTGACCTTGACCTTGAAGGTCATGACCTAGTGACCTGAAAATCGCTGTCAACCTGGAATCGGGGTCGAGGAATCGATTGAGACCATTTACAAGCCAATCGGACGGTAACTTTAGGCTGTAGAGCGTTCCCCGTCCTTTGACCTTGACCTTGACCTTGAAGGTCATGACCTAGTGACCTGGAAATCGCTGTCAACCTGCAATGAGGAACGAGGAATCGAATGAGGGTCTTTTCATCAAAATCGGTTCACTGGTTCTTGAGTTATTGCGTTCCCCGTCCGAATATCGAATTGTTAGTTTGATATTCGCGAACCTTGACCTTGACCTTGAAGGTCATGACCTAGTGGCCTGGAAATCGCTGTCAACCTGGAATCGGGGTCGAGGAATCGATTGAGACCATTTACAAGCCAATCGGACGGTAACTTTAGGCTGTAGAGCGTTCCCCGTCCTTTGACCTTGACCTTGACCTTGAAGGTCATGACCTAGTGACCTGGAAATCGCTGTCAACCTGGAATCGGGGTCGAGGAATCGATTGAGACCATTTACAAGCCAATCGGACGGTAATTTTAGGCTGTAGAGCGTTCCCCGTCCTTTGACCTTGACCTTGACCTTGAAGGTCATGACCTAGTGACCTGGAAATCGTTGTCAAGCTGGAATCGGGGTCGAGGAATCGATTGAGACCATTTACAAGCCAATCGGACGGTAACTTTAGGCTGTAGAGCGTTCCCCGTCCTTTGACCTTGACCTTGACCTTGAAGGTCATGACCTAGTGACCTGGAAATCGCTGTCAACCTGGAATCGGGGTCGAGGAATCGATTGAGACCATTTACAAGCCAATCGGACGGTAACTTTAGGCTGTAGAGCGTTCCCCGTCCTTTGACCTTGACCTTGACCTTGAAGGTCATGACCTAGTGACCTGGAAATCGCTGTCAACCTGGAAACGGGGTCGAGGAATCGATTGAGACCATTTACAAGCCAATCGGACGGTAACTTTAGGCTGTAGAGCGTTCCCCGTCCTTTGACCTTCACCTTGACCTTGAAGGTCATGACCTAGTGACCTGGAAATCGCTGTCAACCTGGAATCGGGGTCGAGGAATCGATTGAGACCATTTACAAGCCAATCGGACGGTAACTTTAGGCTGTAGAGCGTTCCCCGTCCTTTGACCTTGACCTTGACCTTGAAGGTCATGACCTAGTGACCTGGAAATCGCTGTCAACCTGCAATGAGGAACGAGGAATCGAATGAGGGTCTTTTCATCAAAATCGGTTCACTGGTTCTTGAGTTATTGCGTTCCCCGTCCGAATATCGAATTGTTAGTTTGATATTCGCGAACCTTGACCTTGACCTTGAAGGTCATGACCTAGTGACCTGGAAATCGCCGTCAACCTGGAATCGGGGTCGAGGAATCGATTGAGACCATTTACAAGCCAATCGGACGGTAACTTTAGGCTGTAGAGCGTTCCCCGTCCTTTGACCTTGACCTTGACCTTGAAGGTCATGACCTAGTGACCTGAAAATCGCCGTCAACCTGGAATCGGGGTCGAGGAATCGATTGAGACCATTTACAAGCCAATCGGACGGTAACTTTACGCTGCAGAGCGTTCCCCGTCCTTTGACCTTGACCTTGACCTTGAAGGTCATGACCTAGTGACCTGGAAATCGCTGTCAACCTGGAATCGGGGTCGAGGAATCGATTGAGACCATTTACAAGCCAATCGGACGGTAATTTTAGGCTGTAGAGCGTTCCCCGTCCTTTGACCTTGACCTTGACCTTGAAGGTCATGACCTAGTGACCTGAAAATCGCTGTCAACCTGGAATCGGGGTCGAGGAATCGATTGAGACCATTTACAAGCCAATCGGACGGTAACTTTAGGCTGTAGAGCGTTCCCCGTCCTTTGACCTTGACCTTGACCTTGAAGGTCATGACCTAGTGACCTGGAAATCGCTGTCAACCTGCAATGAGGAACGAGGAATCGAATGAGGGTCTTTTCATCAAAATCGGTTCACTGGTTCTTGAGTTATTGCGTTCCCCGTCCGAATATCGAATTGTTAGTTTGATATTCGCGAACCTTGACCTTGACCTTGAAGGTCATGACCTAGTGACCTGGAAATCGCTGTCAACCTGGAATCGGGGTCGAGGAATCGATTGAGACCATTTACAAGCCAATCGGACGGTAACTTTAGGCTGTAGAGCGTTCCCCGTCCTTTGACCTTGACCTTGACCTTGAAGGTCATGACCTAGTGACCTGGAAATCGCTGTCAACCTGGAATCGGGGTCGAGGAATCGATTGAGACCATTTACAAGCCAATCGGACGGTAACTTTAGGCTGTAGAGCGTTCCCCGTCCTTTGACCTTGACCTTGACCTTGAAGGTCATGACCTAGTGACCTGGAAATCGCTGTCAACCTGGAATCGGGGTCGAGGAATCGATTGAGACCATTTACAAGCCAATCGGACGGTAACTTTAGGCTGTAGAGCGTTCCCCGTCCTTTGACCTTGACCTTGACCTTGAAGGTCATGACCTAGTGACCTGGAAATCGCTGTCAAGCTGGAATCGGGGTCGAGGAATCGATTGAGACCATTTACAAGCCAATCGGACGGTAACTTTAGGCTGTAGAGCGTTCCCCGTCCTTTGACCTTGACCTTGACCTTGAAGGTCATGACCTAGTGACCTGGAAATCGCTGTCAACCTGGAATGAGGAACGAGGAATCGAATGAGGGCATTTTCATCAAAATCGGTTCACTGGTTTTTGAGTTATTGCGTTCCCCGTCCGAATATCGAATTTTTAGTTTGATATTCGCGAATATCAATCTGCTGCTCAATTGATGGACGTTGAAAATTACTAGAACTGAAGATACGTCATTGGTACGAATCAATATTGACAAACGATACGAAATATATGTTTTGTTTGCTCATTATCGTACTTTTTATAGAAAACTATGAACGTGGTTTTGCTTACACACGATAATAAGTAACGTTGTAAGCGGGTTTATTGCTTGAAATGGAGTAAAATATTATAATCTTCATGACGTCATTGTAGTCTTAATTATTTTAAATTATTCCAAACGTTATGACACCGGGCACTTTCAATAACAACGCTAGCAACGAGTTGTGGCATAGCAACGAGTGTTTTTATATACCTTGAGTTGTGGGAGAAAGACTTGTGTGGTGTGGCGTTGCGCTTGATTGTAAATTTGAGGGTGCTTTTGTTGTTGGTGCCTTCATACTTGTAAGTGTTGAATTTTTACGCTAACCTGCTTCTTCCTGACTTTAGTTTTGCTTCATTGTCAAATTCTGGTTTGTTGAGGTCGCCGCCCACCGGCTCAATATATTTGATTGGATTTGTCCATGTATTGTGATATAATCAATGACCAAGGTCAATTTTTTAAGTTACTGGTGAACTAAGCTGTACTATTATATATCACGGCTTCTCCAATTTGACTTTTGCTGTACACATTTTCCACAGCCCTAGAAGGAAGCCATAGCAGTCCTTGACAATGGCAAGTGCTGCGGAAGAGCTTGATCAGCTCATGATCCGACCCCTAGGGGCGGGCCAGGAGGTTGGTCGTTCCTGCATTATGCTTGAGTTCAAGGGCAAGAAGATCATGTTGGACTGTGGCATTCATCCCGGTCTCTCTGGCATGGATGCCTTGCCATTTGTGGACATGATAAATGCTGAGGAAATTGACCTCCTGCTGGTCAGTCACTTTCACCTGGACCACTGTGGCTCACTGCCATGGTTCCTTCAGAAGACCACATTCAAGGGGCGCTGCTTCATGACGCACGCAACAAAGGCCATCTACCGCTGGCTGCTGGCTGACTACATCAAGGTCTCCAACATTGCCACGGAGCAGATGCTGTACACAGAAGCCGACCTGGAGGCCACCATGGACAAGATCGAGACCATCAACTTCCACGAGGAGAAGGACGTGCGCGGCGTCAAATTCTGGGCGTACCACGCGGGCCACGTGCTCGGCGCGGCCATGTTCATGATCGAGATGGCCGGCGTGAAGATCCTGTACACGGGCGACTTCTCGAGGCAGGAGGACCGCCACCTGATGGTGGCCGAGATGCCCACCGTCCACCCAGACGTGCTCATTATCGAGTCCACCTACGGCACACATGTCCACGAGAAGCGTGAGGACCGCGAGAACCGGTTCACGGGCGTGGTGCACGACATCGTGTCGCGCGGCGGCCGCTGTCTGATCCCCGTGTTCGCGCTGGGCCGCGCCCAGGAGCTACAGCTGATCCTGGACGAGTACTGGATGGGTCACCCGGAGCTGCACGACATCCCCATCTACTACGCCTCGTCACTCGCCAAAAAGTGCATGGCCGTGTACCAGACGTACGTGAACGCCATGAACGAGCGCATCCGGCGTCAGATCGCCGTCAACAACCCGTTCGTCTTTAAACACATCCAGAACCTGAAGGGCATCGACCACTTTGACGACGTGGGCCCGTGTGTGATCATGGCCTCGCCGGGTATGATGCAGAGCGGCCTGTCGCGAGAGCTGTTTGAGTCGTGGTGCACCGACCCCAAGAACGGCGTCATCGTGGCCGGCTACTGCGTGGAGGGCACGCTTGCCAAGCACCTGCTCTCCGAGCCTGACGAGGTGAACACCATGTCCGGCCAGAAGCTGCCGCTCAAGATGTCCGTCGACTACATCTCCTTTTCTGCACACACCGACTACGCTCAGACGTCCGACTTCATCCGACAGCTGAAGCCGCCGCACATCGTGCTCGTGCACGGGGAGCAGAACGTGATGTCGCGGCTGAAGGACGCCCTGCTGCGCGAGTACGCCGACGACCCGTCGCGCGGCCCGGTGCAGATCCACAACCCGCGCAACACGGTGGCCGTGTCGCTGCCGTTCCGCGGAGAGAAGGTGGCCAAGGTGATGGGCGGCCTGGCCGTCGAGCCGCCCGCCGACGGCCGCGTCCTCTCCGGCGTGCTGGTGAAGCGCAACTTCAACTACCACCTGCTGTCGCCCGACGAGCTCGGCAAGTACACGGACATGACGCAGAGCCAGGTGTCCCAGCGGCTGAGCGTGCACTTCTCCGGCTCTCCGCAGCTGCTGCAGTACATCCTCTCCAGCCTGTCTGCCGACTTCGAGACCACCAAGGGCAAGTACCAGTGGCGGCTGTTCCGCGCCGTCACCGTCACCCTCGACGGCAAGACGGCCATCCTCGAGTGGGTGGCCAGTCCCGGCGGCGACATGCTGGCAGACGCCGTGCTCGCAGCTGTCCTCAAGGCGGAGACGACCCGCGTGGACGCGCCCACCCGGCCGGCCAAGTTTGACCGCATGCACTACAAGGAGTGCCTGATCGAGACCCTGCAGGAGATGTTCGGTGACGAGGCGGTGCCCAAGTTCTTCAAGGGCGAGAAGTTCCACGTGACGTGCGGCGGCCGGCGCGCGGACATTGACCTGACGGACATGTCGGTGACCTGTGAGGAGGACGAGGTGTTCCGTAGCGCCGTGCTGACGGCCGTCACAAAGCTGTACCAGTCGCTGTCGCCGGCCACGCTCAGCAGAAATGACTGAGCCGCGCGCGTGTGGGTGAGTGACAGTGTGAGAGGCGTTTGTGAACTGTGAGACTGAACTGAGCTGGTGAGAAGTGTGACTATGTGAATACCTAGGGAGGGAGGGAGGGTTGAAGCTGACTGTGTGCTGTAGACATGATGTGGAATGTCATGTGTCTCTTTCGGAATGTCAGGTGTCTACACGGGCTGTTGTCTATCATTGTGCGTATTTTTCGGGTCGTTTGAGACCAGTCAAAAGCTCATCTGAAGCATCGTTCATCTGATGCTTCCCCACGATATCGTCATGCAGTGCATTTGTTTTGTGAGAATATCACTGTTGTTTGTAATAAATGCCGAGACTCAATATCCGCTTACGGCTAGTTCACGCCGACGCTAGTGGGCTGGTTGCTGGGCCGAGGCTTGGTGGTAGAATGAATGACGATCTTTTTAGGTTTAGCCAGTGAAATGAATCCAATCTAATAATTGGATTTGCTCCTTTCGACCAAATCGTTTTGCAGCCTGATCGTACGAAATAGTGTTGCGGAATGAATCACCGGCTAATGATTTGCTTACACGAAAGATACAATCTCGTGGTCAATTCTTACAACTTATGTCGATTTCCTGGTATTGTAATTGTATTCAAATGTCTAATCAAATCGTTTCTTGTCACTTGAACAGAACGCACCCGTTTGACTTGACCCTGGCCAGGGCTGCGGAGTGGATGGATTTTCGGCGACCGACTCCGACTCCGGCTTTCGAAAACCAACTCCGACTCAGGGCAGAATTATCGGCCCCGACCGACTCCAACTCCGACTCCGACTCCACAGACCTAGCAAGGCTGCGGAGTCGATGGATTTTAGATGACTCCGACTACGCCTCCGGCTCCGGGTTCCAAAGCCGACCCCGAGTCCGACTCCGGTCGCGGTCACAACTGTCGACTCCGGCCGACTCTGACTCCGCAGCCCTGACCCTGACCCATGCACTATAATGACCAATGTCGCAAAGTTGCATTGAGCTCAATTTTATTTTAATTAATTTCCACTCAAGGGCCTAAATCACTCGAAAACAAGGCATAGGGGCCAGTAAAACGAAACCTGCATTTTGCTAACGTTCATCCAATCAGGATCAATATTCTACTTTGACCTTTCAAATGCCGAATAAACACCAGTCTGCTTCGTTGTGCGTATGGAAACCCTTTGATGACACACTGCTAATATTTTTATTATATATTAGTATCATAGTGGAAGTAAATATCAAGGCTGTACACAGGTGAACGTTGCCAGCACAAACAGTCCATTGTCTAATGTCTTCGGAAGGTGGGGCGGCCGGCCGCCCTCTCGGCCCTCAGATTACGCCCCGGGGGCATGAATCACGTGACCCGTTGAGCGTAGCCGACAGATGCCGCTTTTGATTAGGTAATGCCGTAATGGCGGTAATGCGGGCCGTGAGTTATGAGAGTGAGTGTTTCGTGCTTGAAAGTTTGACAACGACGACGACTGCGTGAGCTGTGAGTTGAAACTACATTTGGTGATCAGCTTGTGCGATTATGAATTGTGTAAAAAGTAGTTAGTGCTTGGCGATCGCTGCAGGACGAAACTTGAACTGTCTTGAAAATAACCAGGTTCAGGTTGAGGTGCAGTGGTTGCAAGCCTTCCGGACTCAGACTCGAGCGTAGCCGGCTACCGAAGAAGTCCCGATATCCCGTGGATCAACCCAAGGCTATAGAACTGCGATCAACCGATGGTAAGTACCGGTCGTGCCCTGTTCAATATGTGTGTGCATCGCTGGGTCAGGAGAGGGGAAGAGCTTCATAGTTCATACTTCATGCTTGATCTTTCTCTGGGCCCTGATCTCGACCTTTTTATCCCGTTTTCCTCAATCAAATAGGTGGGTATTGACTGAGCCCTTTCCATCGCCTGGCGATGCATGGTTGATTACTTTTAATCTGGCCAGAAGTGGTTGGGGCACAAGGTGCATTTGATTATTATTTTTGTTTGTTTGTTTTGTTTGTTTGTTTTGTTGGGTTAGGCCCTTTCGGTCTGACAAGACCATTTCAGAGCCGGAAGGATGATAGGAAT
This sequence comes from Amphibalanus amphitrite, assembly GCF_019059575.1. Taxonomy (NCBI): domain Eukaryota; kingdom Metazoa; phylum Arthropoda; class Thecostraca; order Balanomorpha; family Balanidae; genus Amphibalanus; species Amphibalanus amphitrite. The sequence continues at coordinate 372,646 of NW_024881921.1, forward strand.
TAGGGGGAGACATTGGTCTGGGCAGGCACCCTAGAGAGTCGCCGGGGCTGAGCCCGTCCAAATGGACAGGCCGACCAGCCCCCCAAGCACTCTCTGCACCCGGCTACGGGGTGCAGCTCCCTCGGGAGCAGCGGTGCCGATCCAAGGGAGCAGCCCGCATGAGATAAAGTTGCCTGTCCAGCCCGGAGGGGGGTTGCGGCGTTGGGGAGAAGGATTTCAGTATCCTGAGGATAGAAGCACGGAACGGTGATTATTATTTGAGGAAAGAAAACTATCATACCAGATTCGCAGCAGATAGGCTTTCCAACGGGCAGAAGCATGCTACATGCGCGCCATCTGTGTGACGTGCGAGAGCTTCTGTAGACTATTCTCGAACTTGGCTATAGATGACGCTGTGATCGCGGCCGTGCTCCGTCAAGCAACAAAACCAGCCGAATGTAGCAGTGAACGACCGTTATGTTACGCCATCGGGATCGGCCTACCATAAATTTATTCTCCGCGCTCAGATGCAGGTGCTTTGGAGGATATGTGACCAGCACCGGGTCCAAATGTAGGGGAACAGCTGATGTTTGATTAACCCGCGCGGCCGCGCCCCACTGCCTGGGGTCTGCGTAATGCGTATAACGCGCCCTACTGTGGGGGGGGGGGGGGCTCTTCATAGCCCCCCCCCCCTAACTCCGAAACTACTGGGCTAATCGTCAAAATTCAAACGGTGTTAGATAGCCCTGGAAAAACTGCCGATCTTAACTTACCCCGCGTTCGATGTCTCCCGGACGGCGAAGATTCTACGCCGTCCGGCCAAACACGTTCCATAACCATGCAGCCGAGCCCCCGCTGGCCTGGGACGAGATTGGCCGGACGACGTAGAATCTTCGTCGTCCAAGAGACATCGAACGCGGGGTTAATTTCATTGACCTCGAGGTCACCTATGACGTCACAGGTCAGTTCAAAGTTTAAATTATCAATGTTTGGCTTGTTCACATTTTGGGCTCTGGCCGCCGGCTTACAGTCAGATCAAGCTCATTTTTGGTTTACACACTCGTGAACAGATGCTTTAGATACCGTGAGGGTAACAAACGTGAACTTTGATTTTCAGGTCAGGGTCAGGTCATCACAGGTCACGGAAATGTTATATCATACATCGGTCACGTGACACATGTTTTATGGTCCATTTAGGCCATGTATTTCGAATTTGATGTCGTTTATGTCATTCGAGGTCATTTTGAGTTGAATTTAGCTTAGGTCAGGCCACTTTCAGGTCAAAAAGGTCAAATTTTAGTTTTAAATTTTTCAACAAAAAAGGTGTCTTTCGGATGCAGTTTGAGCTAAGGAACACGATGCTGCTATTTATATTGGGGGGTAGGTACGATGTGAAATACGTAGAAAAATTGATTTAAAAAATATATAATTGTGATTTTTTTGCTATAATGCGTATAACTTGGCCATTTTTGAAGATATCTGGCTAAAACTTGCTAGAGTACCTAAGTCATAAGCATGTGTTCTATCACATATATTCCGTTTTTTTTTTTTTGAAAAGTCAAAACCTTTTTGAAAAAAGATGAAAATATAAGTTTTGAATTTATTATATATAGTTTTCGAAATTTACAAAATTTTGAAAATCCGAGATAGCAGTTTGATAGCACAGTCTATTCTGAGTCCTCTCATGCAAAGAAATTAGATCTAGCTTAAAACCTGAGCTCTTGGGAGCGGTTGCCGTGGTTGAATGTTTTGCGTCGAAATCTGCCAAACATGACGTCACTCTGACGTCATTTCCGGCCGACCTATGGTGGCTACGAAGTTCATATTTTGATACAAGGTGTTTAATTGATGCAGCCGAAGGTACTGAAAGTTTGGCGTTGATACGCCAAGCGGTTTGGTTATTGCAGAAAAACGGGAGGGGGGCAATGAATAGCCCTCCCCACCAGTGGGGCGCGGGTTAAAGGTAGTGTGCCAGCTTTCTTGGACCGTATGGAGTTAATGGCCCAGATAAGGAGAACCGGATTTTTAGAACTTATCCATACCTTCAAAACTCATGGAAACCTCTTAAATTCTTCAAATTTTGAGTACCCCAGTGCGAAATTCGCCCCGACGGGTTGTCGGTCGTACCCCAACCACATTTCACACCACTATGAACAATAAATGCACACACTGAAATCGCTATTACCGATATGCTCATCCAATCAAGTTTCGATAAACCCGTTCATCATCATCTCCTGCGGTTTCGAACACGCCTGTTAGGTGGCTTCTGATGCTCGTCGAGGTCGGAATTTCCAAATACGCGTGGTGCGTCGGGCCGCGCGCTCTGACTTCGGCCAAGAAAAATGCGTCAGCTGATCATTGTCATTTCTGCCACTTGCGTGTGGTGAAATGGGGTCATTACTTATAAGACGGCTTTTTCATATCAATTATTTTACATAAAATCATATTTCAAACCATAAATAATGTTCGACAGCCAAATAAAAGAAACAATACCAATACGGGCTTACAGTTTAAGGCTCGACATTGTGTTGTCTACGATTAGACAGCTGATAACTCATTCCCGTACGTCGTATGGTCGTAACACTATAATGACCTTTGCTTATTGTCACAAGTGCGCCGCATTCGCGATTGTTGCCCGACGCCTGTTTGCAGGTGAGCCCACTACAGTTGTTATAGGGTAAGGGGCCTAATTAGCGACCCTTTCCGATTTGCGACCTACCTCCCTACAGAAAAACTGGCAGAAGAAAACGGGGTAAAAACATCGTCAAAAGGTCAGCTATACTTTGGTTATCAAAATAAATTATTTTCCGGTCGTCGATGTTTCTGGTGGGACGTTTCAGGTGAGCTTAAATAAAAATGTTAAGTTTCTTATCCAAAACGTGTGTGTTTGGGCCCTCTCTGATGAAAAGCGATGCACATTAGGATGATGCACCTTTTTTATTTTGAATCGACATTCCTTTTTCAATTGATTGCCGTTTTCCCATAGTGAATCGCTCAACTGTGCACAGCATGGCGGTTAAAAATGTGTCGCAACTCATATTTCCTATTTGCGCCTGACATGGTCGCAAATAGCTCAAGAAGGGAAAGAAAGGGGAAAAGAGAGAAATGAAAATGAGGTGTTGCTGAAGCTTGCAATGTGTGGCAGGGGATGCCAAATGTCGTCACCGACTGCAGGGGTGCCGAATTCAGCGCGGACCTCGAATATCATACGAGATAGCCCGCAAAATTTGGGTTTCCGCCTTCTTTTCGCCTTCGGTGCATCACGTGATCAGTTTTTACTTACGTAAATGTGTTGGATAAACGTTCCTGTTCGAGTGATTGAGTGCTTTGCGTATAGGTTACCTTTTTGAGATCATATTTCATGTTTTCAGGCGTCGCATTTTTGCCATTTTTAATATGGGGAAACCCATAGACTTATTAGCGACCCTCCCCGGTCGCTAATCGGGAAGAGTTCCCTATTAGCGTTTTTTGCAATGGTTTGCCAAAATGCTCACTACAAATAAGTTAGTGAATATTGTGGCAGAAAATGACTATATTTTAATAAAAAAATGAACGATCTATCCGAAAATCAAGCCAGTAATACAGTGGCACCCACAGAGCGTGAGCAATGACGGTTCAAATTAAGGGGGTCGCTAATTAGGCACCTTACCCTACATATCTAAAAACCGAAAAACTTTTAGGCGAAAAAGGCACTATTCCAGGCCCATTTTTGATTTTTTTTTGCGATATTAGGTAAAAACAGAAGCTTCTTATCCTAGGAAAAATAAAATGGGAAATCTTTCAAAGGTGGCACACTACCTTTAACATTAGGTATCTAGGTCAGAACTGGCTGAAGTAGGTAGACGTGGAAGCGAAGAAGGGTGGGAATGTTAGCAGAGTGTAAGAAGACTCAAGAAGGAAGAAGGTTAGCGGACTAGCAGACATGACAGTGTTCTCCAGTGATAACGGGCTCAGGGAGCTGGCCCAAGGTGTTTTTAATTTGTAGGTGTTCAGCACAGGCACGTAGCTAGGATTTGGCCAAGGGAGGGGCGGAGGGATCCCGGGGGCCTCCTTTCTACAGAGGGCCTCCTCCCTAAAGGGGCCTCCTTTCTACGGAGGGTCTCATGCCTACGTAATTACATACAACATGATGCATTCACTTTTGTTCAGCTTTCATATGGCCAGCGCACTGGTATGTTTCTTACCGCTGCAGCGGTAAGAAACATAGCATATCACAAGTCACCGAGTGGCATGGTAACTGGCAAAAAAAAAAAAAAACTCGGGCGCCGGCGGCGGCCGGACCGCAGCAAGAGGGGGAGGATCTGCGAGGAATGGGTGGATACTGGATAACGGTCAGAGTAACACTTGGTCATTGGTGTATTATCATATATCCTTCAAGCGCTTAACCGTATTCCGGGCGGGCTCTGAAAGACTCTGAAGTCTGAACTGAATCAGGCGGGGGCCTTTTTGGCCCCTGTCAGAATTCGAAAAGCACGAATCGTAGCGACAAACGGCAACGGCGTTTGATAGTTCGTTGAACGACTTTTGTAAACAACTTTTTGGGTCAGGTCAATATTGAGGTCGCCAGAGGTCATAACAAATAACATGGTTTATAATGACCTACATAGATAGGTCAACTTCAAAATCTGACCTAGGAAGGTCACGCTGGGTACCAACCAACGCGTCATGCTCATGACCAGGCGAACAGTTTGGTACACTAACAACTATTTAGCCCCATCATGTCGTGATTTATTGGCTATGGCTAAAAACTGTTGATGACCTCACCTCACCTCACCTCAGAAGATCCTTCCCGGTGCCCCTGTCAGTAAATGCCACCTGCAGATCAGATAATCTGACGTAATTCAGAAAGAATTGGGTGGTTTTGACTCGTTTTCTCGAAGCAGGACACAGTTCATTATATTTTCCAATGGGCTTGTCACGATTCTGACCTGACTGACGTCTGCAGGATTGAAACTATACGGTTATCAATTCTTTCTGTGTGAATGATGCCACGTTTACTTGCTGTAAGTAAAACATGGTTTCGTTAGAAAATTTTCCTAGGTCCAGGTGGTTTGCTTCATTTACGCCGTATATGAAACAAACAATCGATGGATATATATTAATTTACCGGTCAAATAAATTATTATGAGTTGTGCGAAGCATGGCTATGGGAATATCACCACGATCTGATAAATGGTTGGGGTAATTGCATCCACGTAAAAATACCAACACAGCCACAGGCATATATTACAGAAATGGGCTGCTGTATTCATGCATTAACCTGCACCCTGCCGGGGGTGTTTAAACACCCGTGCAGTTCTCCCTGAATATCTCAAAAACGGCGGCGCGGCACACTTTATCCTACATCATTTCTACATATGTTGTGAAAATTTCAGACCCTGGTCACTTAAGGTCAGGCCACCAGGTCAGGTCAAATGACCTCACTACATAAAAAGTTTCAATGTCTGCCAAAGCTACACGGAGTGACCAAACGCTTTGAAACTTTCAGAGATGCAAACGCACAAGAGCGACAAAATGCACAAAATGTAGGTCTTGGAATTTTGATATCGATGACATAAGGTCAGGTCAATTTTGCGATCTAAAATTGAAAATCGCTTTTTTAGACGGAAGTCATTATAAACACTCTAAAACACTGAATTACTAGTATCTTTGACACACTGAACATGAAAATGGCACCCGTGACCCCTTTTTATAACCCTGAGGTCATCTCAGGTCACCAATGGTATCTGACTGTTTTTCGCGAATAACTTTTGATAGAGGCATGCTAGAGCGATGAAAACACCTTATAGTTGTGTTTGGCTCGACGATATGGATGGACTGATATGGAAAAGTTATTGCCGAAAACTGGTTTCCGAAAACATCGGCTATTTTGGCAGTTTTTGCCCACTGCAGGTAAAACCGTTGACGGCAAAACCGTTGACGGCACCCGGCATGATTTCTCTGAGCGCATTTATACAACTAATTTGTCTACACAGGATAGGGCCTTCTGTTTACAGAGGACCTCCTCCTTACAGAGGTTCCTTCCTACAGTGGGCGGGGACGCGGTTGGGAGTCTATTCTGTACAGTTTCCTGAGTTCTCAGTTCTCACTATAGTGAAAACTGAGAACTCTCTATAGAGAGTAGCAGGGACCAGAAGCCAGAAGGTAATTTGCTTACAGTGGGCCTCCACTCTATGTACTTAATATACGACGCTGTCTTTGACTACCGGGGGCCTCCTGCCCACAGAGGGCCTCTTATCTACAGAGGGCTTCCTCTCTACAGATTGCCTCTTATCTACAGAGGGCCTCCTCTCTGCTGAGGGTGTCTTTCTCTCCAGAGGGCCTCCTTTACAGAGGGCATCCTCTCTACAGAGGGCCTCCTCTCTAGTCTCTACAGGGACCTCCTCTCTACAGAGGGCTTCCTATCTATATAGGGCCTCCTCTCTTCAAAGAGTCTCGTCTCTACACAGGACCTCCTCTATACAGAGGACCTCATCTCTGCAAAGGGCCTCCTCTCTTCAGAGGGCCTTCACTTTACAGAGGGCCTCCTACCTACAGAGGACCTCCTTTCTACTGAGGGAGTCCTCCTCTACAGAGGGGCCCCCTCTCTTCAGACGATCTCCTCTCTACAGAGGGCCTTCTCTCTTCAAAGGGCCTTCTGATTTCAGACGGTTTCCTGTTTACAGAGGGCCTCCTTTTTACAGAGGGCCTCCTTTTTGCAGAGGGCCTCCTCTCTACAGGGGGTCTCCTCTCTAAGGGGGCCTCCTCTCTAAGGGGGCCTCCTCTCAACAGAGGGCCTCCTACCCACAGAGGGCCTCCTACCCACAGAGGGCCTCCTTCCCACAGAGGGCCTCCTACCCACAGAGGGCCTCCTCTCTACTGAGGAGTCAGAGGGGCCCTAGCGGTCAGACACAGACACTAGTGGTTATTCACAGGAGATGAGAAGGACCCTAGCTGTCACTTGTCAGACTGGTCAGAGGGCCCTGATTGTTCTGACGTCATTTTTTAGATTCCCGCGTAAATTTCGTTCGCCTCCGACGTGATTTTGTTCGGCCCACGTTGGATTCAGGCCGAAAGGATTCAGGCCAACGTGGGCCTTCGGCCCACGTTGGCCTGAATCCTTTCGGGGGGCCTCCTGAAAGCCCCAAGGGAGGGGCGGGCGCCCCCTCCGCCCCCCCCCCTTGGCTACGTCCCTGGTTCAGCATGTTTACTTCAATGGAATTCCGAAACACTTCCCTTCTCTCAGCGAAATATTTGCGAATATTCTTCGCTTTCCTCGTAAAGAAATAGAACTCGACGGCTTCATCAGAGAACTTTGGATGCTGGAAAACACGATTATTTTTCTTTTCACTATTTCGATATTCGATACCCAGCCGAGATTAGGTAGGCGCTTGGTAGGTACTTTGTTTTTGCTGCTTACAAGCCGCCACAAATCCTTGCATTTGGCCCGGTACTGGTTGTCCGTCCGTCCCCGTTGTCTTCATGTTGTCTTGATGGCTAGTTGGGGTGGGGTGAGGGGTGGGTTGGGGTCGAGTCCTAGCTATCTCTTAGGCAGGCAAACAAAGCCATATTTTAAACAGCGGGCACAGAGGGAGCCCGCACAAGACTGAAGCATCATAGTTAGTTAATAATCACTGTTTTTTTCCGAATAAACTTAGGTGTCCTGCCCCGAAAAGCCCGGTAACTCCCCCGTCAGACCCTCTGGGAACACAAGTCCTCAAACTGAGAACTCGAGCGGTGCTGTTGACCGAACCCGCTTCAGTCAGACGACTGCCAATAATGACAAGATAATCGTGAATAGTAAAAAGGACAGACGCCTTAGAAGCCCCGTTCTTCCGTTCTTAATCTGCATGCGGTACTTATGCAAAGAGCGCTTTTGCGGCTGCGACGGGCGACGTCGGTACGCCGGTTGTTCAGCTTTATTTCACATTTGGTTAGCGGTGTGACAGAGATGGGTGACATATGTAAATGTGGTGCACCGATATATGGCTTCAGTGGTGTCCCTAACGCCAGTCACCGCCTGGCCCACCTTCTTCTCAGTTCAGACAATGTTTGTGCACTGTGCGGGAACTGCTTTTCTTTTTCTTTTTAAGTAACTTTTAGTTCGTCATGCTTCTTAAATCTTGCAGAAATAATAATTGTAATCAGAAGAGGTTAATAGCTTTATTTTGTCATGTGTCGGCCAACCTTTGAGTTAAATCGAATCGAAGCGAATTTCATCGTTCCACCCAAAAGCAAAGATCCTCGCCTCGGCGTTTTCTGTCCGTTCTAGTCTACCTCGTTACCCACCCCCACCCCCACCCCGCTCCCCATGACCCCACTGCGCCTGCGCAGTGACCCGTGTTGACTCGTGTTGGCTCGTGACCCGTGTTGGCCCTGGTCCGTGACCGAGGCGACAGTCGGCGGCACGTGGCTGCCAACAAACATCGTATATCGGCTGGCCGGCATGCCGCAGCAGCGGCCGCTGAGGGGCTTCGGGGGCAGTCGATATACATTACGTAGGTATACATACCTAGTCGCTCCTGGGCACCATCTGTGCTGAGGTGTTGAGGGGGCGCGGACATTATTGGGGCGCGCTTCATGGTAGGCAGATGAGCTTGCTTTGTCTGTAAGTGTACAGGCCTATGTCATATAGGGTCTGCTTGTGGACAGGACGGACCGTGATGAGCAGTTTTGAACTGTGCTGTCGGGGATAAAGGAAGCTAGGAGAGGAGAGGAACGGAAAGCTCACCTAACCTTATTTTTAATATGGTTCGATCAGCTCGACATTAACAATTCGGTGTGAGCGCTACTGATATGCATTGAATTCAATTTTATTATAATGGATTTCCACACCGGGCCTTCCACCCCCGGTGTGAGCGCTGCAGTTCAGCACACTGCATCTCATCAAAATGACCTGTGCTATGTTCGGTAACCTGCGGTGTGGTCGTTGACCTGTGTGATGTGATGAACAGCCGGTCGGGACAGGGTGAATGCCTATCATTAGACGCGTTTACATAGGGTTTGTTGCAAGCTTATATCTCCGTCCGTGATGCTGCAAAAGATGCCAATGGTGCTTAAAAATTTACAAAATGATCCCCTCTAAATATTTGAAGACCACTGCAACGAAATTATCGCCAAATTAACGAGCTAGAGCCTCGTCAAATATGCTATGTAAACCGGGTTATTGATCAGGATCAGGGTCAGGAATACTCAGGATGTAAATCCCTAAGCCCAAGCTGAAATAAAGTTGAGTCATCAGATATGTTTTGGATTGTCGATTCCAGTTCATTCATACCTATTTAGTTGTATTGGCTTTTATCAAAAAGTTGATTAACAATCGCGCCGTTTCTTCGAAGTATTTGTCCCTAAATCCTCAACCAGCCGACTGGGCTCAAATCCCAGCGTTTCGTGCCTCTCGCTGGCCCCGGCTAGCACAGTCCCTCGGCTGCGGATGATCCGACACCGTGCGACGCGATGTAGCCCCCACAAAAAGCGTCTCCGGAGCGGCGGCGGGCCGACAACGTCGTCACGTTACAGTTGACTACCCGCGCGGCGCGCCGGCCGCCGCACAACCCTTGCCGAGCGGCGCGCCATTACCGGCGGTGACGCGCGCTTTTTTGCGCGCGCGCCGCTAGCCGGCCGGCGCGGCTCTCTAATGCTGGTGTTAATGGCTCCGACAGCGCCGCCAATTGGCTGCAATGGCCGTCAGCGCGCGCTGGCTAGCTGTTTTGATCGTTCCGTTGCTACCTGTGCCGACATGGCACCGGCCATTGTCTGCAGAGAGCCGCGGTGCCGCAGGGCTCCTCTGGGCTCCTCTGGGCCGACCGAGCGGTGACCGGGCGGCGGCGCCGACTGAACGCGGTGCCGCGCGCTCCTCTCGCCACTGGAGTGGTTGGCAAACATGGTCCGCGCGCCGCTCATAAAGGCTGCCGCGCGGCGCGTGAGACGGTGGACAGTGCTGCGGGCCGGTAACAGAGGCGCCCGCAGAGGCGGTTACAACCGGCCAGAAACAAAGTGGCGCCGCGGATTGTAGACTGCCGACGCTGAGAGGATAATGCACTCATAAACTGTGATGACCGGCAAAAAGTCTGCAGAGGGAAACAGGTGACAAGTAAATGAGGACAGTTTTAACGTGTAAATTAAATGAACCGGTGGCACTTTTAAAAAGAATCCCATGAACCATAAAGGCTTTATTATTTACAATGCCCAAAGTATGCCTGATTTGTAAAATTATGCTTGATTAAGCCGTAAGCGTTTACGAGCTGCCAGAGAAACGATGGCAGGGACAGAATAGCGGCATTCCAGAGAGACAATCTACCTCCAGCGTCCATACATTCCTGGACAAAATACCGGCACTTTTTACGATATTTCTTTTGAACTGTCATCGTCATATGCTGGTTAACGTTTGGGTAGTGACGCTTCACTTGAGCGTGGAACTGTCCGTGGAAAATCGGACGAAGTCGTATAATTCGGTCTGCTGCAACCCAAAGCGCCCGTCGAAATAAGACCTCGCAGATTACATGAAACTGCATGGGCGTGCTGAAACAAAAATATGACTCGACATTTCAAGCCAACTGCTTGTGCGTCTTCACTCATCCATGATCCCTAATCGTTCATCTCACATGTATCACAGCCGCGTCTGCTGACCTCTCCCGTCCCTCTCCAACACATCTGTCCCCTGAGTGACTGCCCGTTCCCCACCTGCTGCTCGCTGCTTTCCGCTGCTGAAGCCCTGTTCATGTGGCAACGACAAACCGGCACCTTTCACAGAGAGGATCCCGCATGTACAGGGTGTCTCAAAAGTTCGTTTACAGGTACCAGCCATGATTTTTTGTCAATAATTCTGAATCAACAATTAATAACGGTCGAAATTTTGCATGGGCATTCGTAACAACCTTCCTCAAGCAGTCTCATTGTTTTCAAGCGCATTCGACCCTTCATGAGCTCACAAAAAGGGTTCATCTCTGACCATGGGTCAGGCATGAAAATGGAGGTCGCAAAATCGGGTCGGCTGAGAAACTCTGTTTCAGGAGTAATGGGAATGGTTAAGTCGGAAATGACCCATGGCAAACTGTCGGCGAGGATGAGTACAACATGATGATCATCTAATAAAAACGGTGGCTAAAATTTTTGAAGGACAAAACCATGCGAGACTAACAGCGTTTTGAACGACCCTCGCACGGCAGCAGACTCGTGCTCCGGAAAGCAGCTTAAAATGAAGTCATAACTATTGAAAACTGACAAGAAGCTCACAGACAGAGGTTACCCAGTTTCAAAAATTGCAGGTCATCGTAAAATAAAGACAAAGTATCATTTTAAATTGTTTATTATATCTATAACGCTAAATTTTGGGGGAAAATAACACGAAAATCGTCAATGCCAAGGATAACTGACCCTCCAAAAGTGTTAATTAATGTAAATTTTTATCTTACGAAGTTTCAAGAGGCAGATCTGGAGCGAATAGCTTTCTTTTAGACACAAAATCCCGACAAAACCGCACGATGGACAGGTTTTGGCCGTTTACAAAGCAGAACCTCTCCTGAGGAAAACACTCCGCAACCCAGTGAAGATCTTGTCATGGGGAATGATGAGCGTTTGGGATTTGCAAAATTTGCACAACGTGTCTAAGAAACAGATGGCCGACACATTCTTCTACGATATGCTGCGAAAAATTTGCCCCTGGCACTTCCCATTTGTTCAGGAATGGGGTTGTTTTGAAAAGGAAAATGGTGCTTGGGAGGTCGGCGCCAGTCATTCATGAAGGAGTTAGCGCCAGAGAAGATCTACAAAATACTCACGGATGGTGTCGATGCAAGCTGTCGGCTTTCAGGGAGAAGCGGATGTTGCCGGGGAGCTCGTCAAACCTAAATCCGACGCAGAAACTGCAGGGGATTCCCCTACAAGAGCTTGAAAGCTGGTAGCCTTTTATCAGCCTCCGGCAGCTGACGGAGCGACGAAAATCGGTATGGACAAATATTTTTTGGAGATACAGCAAATAGTTTGATTTCCAACCTTCCGAATCAGTTGTCAAAGCATGCATATTTGTCTAGTGTGCACACAGACACCAAAACCTTAGATTTTTGGCCGGTTCTTATATGCGTTATGGGCATGGGAAATGTGTGAACGAACTTTTGAGACACCCTGTATACTCTGTGCCCCTCCGGACTCGTTGAGCCTCTACCGTGCCGGTGCGCGCCACCTCCCGGTCAGAGACCGACGCGACAGCACTGCTGGGCTTTCTCTATTGTCCGCCCCTGTGCGCTTCCTTCTTTCGCGTCGGTCCCCGTCTCATTTGCAAGTCAAATGGCGAGGGAAACCCTGCCCGGTGTGTGTTGAGTCAATCACTGATCATATTATGACCATCTGCAGTGCTTCTCTGCGGCCGACCCAACCTCTCTGGACACTCGTGGCTCGTTGAACGTAAATATATTAACGGTTGGTGAATATACATGTATGTATTTGCACCAAATGGAAAGAACGACCGCTGATACACGACACCTTGTCATGCTACTATGCTAGAGACTAGAGTGAAAAGGAAAATGGACGCTAACCAGCAAAAGCATCGTAGTATTGTAGGTAGGTGTACCTTCTATCTAATATGCTGATCACAACTTCTGGAATCCACGGCCATTCACCTGTAGCACACAGCAAACATGTGTGCAGTGACATCAAAATGATGTTCGCGACGAATCGCGTAACTATCCGTCGTTACTTGCGAAAGATTGAGTCCATCTGGTTCGTGGTGTAGGTATGTCCACTTTCGAGTTTTTGAACCGAATGAAAGTGTTGAAAATTTGTTTATCCGCTCATATCCACTGATCCATGATCCATTGAATATTTGGTCCTGGAATAAATGTTTCAGGATAAACAGTAAACACTCATGATCCAGTGACCCATTGTGCAACTGGAACTGGCCGGATTTCCGAGCTGTGATCTCGCATACCTGCCGACACCTTCCGTCTGAGATTTATTCAGTTCCCAGGGTCGACAGAAGCTCCTGCCGCCTCCCTCCTTCCCCGAGCGGCAGTCACCGCACTATTTTGGCACTCCGATCACATTCACGGCGGCAATGGGAAGCGGCGCGCTCACTGCCTTCTCAAAGGCGCTCAGGAAGCGTCCCATTGTGGCCGGAGCGGCGGCACCGCTGGAATGCCACCGATTCGTCCGCCGATTCGCCCGAGCGGCCGCTAAGCAAACACGCGCCGCGGTACCGCACTCTGACGGCCGATCGCCGGATATTTGGCCAAATCGCGCGACAAACGCGCCGCGTCTGCGGCTAATCCGCCGCGCCAGAGACGCCGCCGGAACATCTGAGGTCGGCGCCGAGACCGGTGACGCCCCTCCCGTGTCGACTGTCGGCGGGACGGGCTGTCTTTATCACCGGTCCCCCCTCGTCACCGACCAGGCCCGCCCCCTCATCATTGGCTGTCCCCCCTCCCCTCCCCTCGTCATCCGTCTGCCCCCCCCCCCCTCCCCTCGCCATCCGTCTGCCCTCTCATCATCGGCTGTCTCCCACAATCCTTCAGTTCATGGGAACGAAACGGTCACGCAACCGCCGTCCCGTTGTCCCGCGGTGGCGGAGGACCTGTCGCGGCGAGTTTTGCTTTCGTTATGGCTCGGGAAATTTCGTGCTTGTATGCTTGGCCGGTCTTTTTGAACACTTCATCTTCCAATCAGCTCTGCTGCCAACACAAGGTGAAAATGATTTTTGCAGGCCTTGGGACACTTTTTTGCACCTGTTTTTGTTTCTTGAGTTCTCTGGCAATTGTTTTCACTTTTATTTTATTTAAGGACAACATTGACCAAGTAGCCAGCACCATATTATTCCAGTTTATTACCCGGGCCCACTTCCTCAGAGACACCAAGCGCATCTACTCATCACACCCTTCTGAGTCGGCTTACCAGTGAATGGCGACACCACTCCCAGCCGCTTACCATCTCTTCCGCCTGATTACCTCTGTCCGCCGAGCGGAGGGGTGGCTCGGCTCGGCACTGATGGCTCCCACCGTCAGAGAATGCGTCCAGCGATAGAGCCGTCACTGGCGGCAGGTCAGTGGATTCCCACCGGCCGACTCGGCTGGGTATCGCCACACCCGGACAGTCGCACACACAAACACACAGACGGGCGTGCACACTCAGAGGCGCACTCCTGGACAGACGGACAGACGGACAGACAGACAGACAGACGGGCGGCTGGCCGGTCTGATGAAGATGCCTATCGTCTGGCGGATCTGTTTGGCCTGGGCCATTGTTTTCTCCGGTCGCCTGCCCTATCGGTCGCGACCGCCCGTCACTGTTAGACGCGCGTGGTTGACTCCATTCCGGTCTCCCGCTCCGCCGCTCTGCCGGCCGCCTCCCGCCGCTCTGCCCGGTTCATGACGCGCGGGAGGGCGCTGGGTATGGTGTTGGGGTTGGCGGCTCTATCAGCTCACATATGTGTGCTTTGATGAACTTGCATGGCTCACGGAGTCATTTTGCAAGTGTGCCTACTGGTAGAGGGTATGCATAATAATTTTGTTTCAACCCTGCAATATAAATGATTTGCTAGGTTATTACTTTTGACCACCAGCACTGTGCTAACTGACATTTTTTAAGAGCAGAATAACCTTCATTGCCGAGTGCCGGCCAGCGGAGTTCTGCCGATGTAATCCGATGCAGAGCGGCATTACGAGCGCAATGACCGCGTTTCGAGCGGTTGCTTTATCACGCTGACCCGCTGGTCACCCACCAGACTATTTTCCCAGTCGACCAGTGTCGTCATCTCCGCGGAAAGCGAGTCGTGCACTCTGGACACACCCTTTGGCGGTGACGTCAGTAGTCATCACATCAAACGGACCGCTTCCGGGTGGGGAGGGGGGGGGGCGGGGCTGGGCTGCAGACTGCCCGGCGCCCATGCAGCCAGACGCGAGCTGGGAGGTCCGACCCGCGCCCCCTCCCCGTCCCCTGACTGTGACCCGTGCCGTGACCGGGTCAGGGGTCACCCTCTCTCCGCGTCAGTCGGGTCAGGACGCCGCAGCGGGCTCCTCTCTCCCTGGAAGTGTTCGTTGACAGAGCGACAGAGCAAACATTGTAACGCGATAGAGGCATCGACTGGCCGGGAGAGGCACTATAAACAGCACTGCGCCGGCTATACGACTTCCGGGAAAACACAGCCAACGAGGCTGGCGACGGGCCCTGCCGGATGTGAGTCGCTAGATGTCACGAGTGGTAGAGGGGTAAACACCTGACATTCTGCCATAACTCTTTTCACAAACTTAGTTATGTAGGGGAAGGTGGGGTAAGACGGACCAGCTAAGGTTTGAGGCCGCATATCTCGCTACACTGCTCTCGTAATTCATATTATTTATAGTCTTCGGAATGTTCAATCCTTCCTCTGTTGATATGTGTAAATACTAAATTTCAAATTAAAGACATCTAGGTGGTGGATGCTCTTAAAGAGGGACATGTCAAAAACTCAGACAAGAAAAAAACATGGGGTAAGACGGACCACCCAGCAGTGCCTACTATCCGTTCATGTGTGTTACACTTCTGCTCTGTACTCTTGTAAGAAAAAGTAACCAGAATGGTAAAATAACAAAATGAGCCTTTATTCTTTACTCATGTGTGATGGAAGTGCAGCTAAAAGCTGGGAACATGTGTGTTGATTGTCGTTTGGCATGAATGCATGCTAACTGAACACTTGCATGCATGGCTCACATGCAACAAAGACTCCTTCCTGAAAAATTAGCTTACTTAAACTTGTGTCAATGTTTTGGAAAAGAACTTTCCATATGCAGGGTACAATGGACCACCACAGGGTAAGATGGACCACAGTGGTCCGTCTTGCCCCAAATCTAAATTCTGTCATTATCATGACGTATATGTCAAATAGCCCAACATTGCAAAACCTTGCCTTTCCTAAAGTGCGACTATAACTAAGTTTATGACTTTGTTCTTCACAGTTAAGTGCAAAATAGAAACTAATCATGCAAGAAAGGCGCCGTAATTGAATCACCCGTAGACCTCTTATATTAGATCGGTTTGACGAAAAACAACATTTTTCTCAATAACTCAAAAGCTATGCATCCTAGCAGCATCACTGAAAGCAAATCTGACCGGCTTTTGTTAGTAACAGTAAAGTGGGCCTAGAATCACTACCCTTTTACCAACCATTTACCATCACGGTACTATGCTCTTACTATCCCAGTACCATGTTTACTATCCCAGTACCACGTTCATACTATCCCAATACTATCCCAGTGCAAGGTTTTTACTATCCTAGTACCACGTCTTTACTATCCCAGTGCCACGGTATCACGTCTTTACTATCCTAGTACTACGCTCATACCACCCCAGTACCAGGTTTGTACTATCCCAGTACCACGTCTTTACAATCCTAGTACTGCGCCAATACTACCCCATTACCAGGTTCATACTATCCCAGTACCACGATCGTACTATCCCAGTACCAAGTTTATACTATCCCAGTACCACGTTTATACTATCCCATTACCACGTTTATACTATCCCATTACCACGTTTGTACTATCCCTATACCACGTTCGTTCTATCCCAGTACCTCGTCTTTACTATCCCAGTACCACGTCCATACTATCCCAGTACCACGTTGCACACACGTTTCAGAAAGGTCGACTGATTTTTATTGGATGACGTTTCACGAAGGGCAATGGTTTTCCGCGGCGCCTGCTGACTCGACGCTGCACAGTGCAGCGAGAACACCTACATACGCGCACGTACACACGCCGCACCAATCGATGTACATCCCACCGTCGCTTGGAAAAAAAACATCAGAAACATAGGAACTACAATCGAGGAACGAGGCACTTCTGAACCCCTGACGCTTAAATCGCCTGCGTGCGCGCGCATGGCTCAGCCGCAACTGCGGCGGCGCAATCGCCTCCTGCGTGCGCGCGCATGGCCCAGCCGCGACTCCGGCGGCGCAACAGTGCGCATCAGCAAACAACACGACAACGACGCACGAACGTTCCGTCTAAAAGTGACCGCGGCGCCCGACGATGCTGGCGGCGCGCAGCCGACCAGCCCTCTGAGATGAGTACATGAGATGGCAGTGGACGGCGTTACTCTTGCGGCTTGCACTTCAGCAGGTTCTGCAGCGCGGCGCCCTTCGGTTTAATCTCATCGCTCCTCATTCCAAAAACCTCGTTGTGCAGAAACCAGACGAGGGTCTTGTACTTGGTGCGAGGCTTCTGGTTGAACACGTAGAAGCTCACGCCGACCAGCAGCAGCGCCTCCTCCAGTGTACTGCACCTGGCCACCTCGGTGCGTTCCACCAGTACAGACCATTCCCCTTCCGGGGCCTCCTGGACGTGCGGGTAGGCAGCTCCCTCCTCGTCCCGGATGATCACTTCTTCTTGGTCGATCAGTCGGAGCAACGTCTCGGCAGCGTCCTCTGGAAAGCGGGAACAATATTCCAGGTTGGTACTTCATATGTGAAGGGAGGGGAGAGAGAGGGAGATGGGGGAGGGAGATAGGGGACAGAAAGAGAGAGAGAGAGGGAGAGAGAGAGAGGGAGAGAGGGAGAGAGAGAGAGGGGGAGAGGGAGAGAGGGAGAGAGGGAATGAGGGAGAGGGAGAGGGAGAGGGAGAGGGAGAAGGAGAGAGGGAGAAGGAGAGAGGGAGAGGGAGAGAGTGTCTCTCTCCACCCTCTCTTCCAACTTAGGGTAAGAGGTTTAGCAGCGAGCCGAAGGAGAAAGGTCGTTTTATTCAAAACGTGCCGTCATTGTTAAGGATATGTGGAAGCCGTCGTTGAAGCCACGAACATGTCTGGATGTCAGTTGGTAACACCTATCCATATGCATATCACCAGCAAAACAAAGATGGAACTTTGCAAGTTACAGGCGTCGACATGCTACGGAAGGTCATTCGCGAAAAAAAAACTTTTTTAGAATGACAAGTCATTCGTTCGCGAGTTATCAGCGCAAAACCGGGGGGGGGGGGTGCAACCCCCTACACTGGCGGGGGTTTAGTTAGCAAATGTACACATACCGCGTCTGCATTCCGTTTGGGCCATGATGCCCGCTAGCCACGTTTTCAGACCTTCGCTGAACTTCTCCCTCAGGCCAACTTGTCCTGACAGCAGCTCCATCTCCTTCCAGAGCTGTGGAGAACACATTCGTCATGTTGAGAGGGATACATAAAGCATGATTAGACCAGTTAAAAATAACAGACTTTTAGCAGGTTTTCCCCCGGTACCTTCCCATTGGTTTGAAGAACACTGGCCGCAGTAGATAACTAGTAAATAACGCCGTACCGAGCCAAGCAGTGTCCCAAAATTATATTTTGCTTGGGTGTCGGAGGGGGATATTCCTCACAGTAAAGCGGGCTGAGAGTGGAATATTGCGAGCTTCATGAAAAAGGGTGAAAAACAGGGATCATCAATTTACATGTGAGTGTTACAGGATGTGGGAACTGGGAGTTGTTTTTACTAGAGGATTGAAGAAAATATAGAGGAAGTTAAAAGTCAACCACCAAAGGTACACATTACATGCAGATGCTCGTTACTGGTAAAATTGGGGGTGAAAAATTGCTATGGAAAATGGGAGGTGAGAGTGGAAAATCATTTTCATTTGGATGCCATTTCCCACCCAAACTGGCAAATTTTGGGACACTGGTCAGCCAAGCTGAACCGAGCCTCGAGCCAGCCTGAGTGAAGCCGAGCTTCGAGCCAATTATTAACAGGATCTCTTCTATTCTATTATCTATTAACCAGGATATAGACAGATCTATTCAGGATTTTGACGCTTCAGTAAAAGCTCGGCACTTTTTTGGTGCCTGACTCGGATTTTCTACACTGCACTGTAGGCCCAAACTTTCTCATCATGGAGCATGACTCTGCTCCTCGATAGTATGCAGTTACATTTACTACTACACAACCAATTCAGTGTTGGTTAGCAGATGAATTTACATACCTCCTCTGCACCAAACATGAACGGGAACCTTTTCTTGAGGCTTGAGATATTCTGGGGTTTCTTTCCGGGTCCTCCCAGAATTTCGGAACGCCTCGCCGGCAGCGTCTCCTTCACGAGGGCGGCGCGCTGATCCCTGTCGACGTCGCCATGTCGGAGCATGTTGAGTTTTCTCTCCGTAGTAACCAGATCATCGACGACCACTGGATAGTAGTTGGGCAGTCCTGGAACTTGTGTGGGGATGAGAGAGGCCTTCCTCTTGGCTTTCCGCTCCTGCACCGATGGACTCAAGGAACGTTTCCGAGAGTTGGTGAATTTGTTGCGGAGTTTCACTGTCAGGATGTCCTAAAATGACAAGAAAGAAAATAGATCATGTTAGATTTTAGAATGATCCTTGGATTTTTAACACCGCGTAAGGAGTCCGGGGGCCGTATTCTGACCGGTTTGCGTACGCAATGTTTTGGCTACGCCAAAACTTTTCCTACGCCAAAACGAGATTCTGAGCTCCGACTTCCGTACGTACGCCGAAGTCCTGGTTTGCGTACGCAAAACTTATTTTCGTTCGTACGTTTTTTGTTGTTGGTATTCTGACAGTTCATTAGGCATGCGCACGAAAAACTCATGGAATACCAATTTTCGTACGCAAACCATTAGAATACCGATATTTTCGTACGTAAGATTATTTGCGCACGCAAGGAGGTCAGAATACCAAGTTATCTTACGTAAGTCAAAATCTTGCGTACGAAAAGATGAGAATACGGCCCCGGACCCGCTTAAATCATTGTGCAGGTGGTTTAAAAGCCGCCTTTAAATAGTAAACTAAGAAAATATGTAAGCAGCAATTGAGACTTTCCCAAATTATTTCGTAGATACTTAAAGGAAACGACCCACCTTTGAAAATTTTCAAATAGGTTGCCAATAGGTTAACAAGGCTGAAAAACTCATCTGTTCACTCCAAAAAAAGTCAAAAAGTTTCAATTTTAAATAAAATCCGATTTATTTGTTATTTCTTTCTTGGGATTTCTTGGGAATTTCTTGGGATATTTTACCTGTAAGCCCCTGTAAGCCCCAAATTCCTCTATATTCGATTTTTAACGCTTCGTTATTTCGTGTCAGAGCTTCTCGCGGACGAATGGCCGTGGTATTCCGGGGTTTTGGGACCTTGGCTACAAAACTGTTATCTCAGTTTAGTTTCCCATTATAAAGGTGGGTCGTTTCCTTTAATCTATTTTATCACTGAAGTCAAAGCTAAGGTCACTTCATGTCATCAAGCATCAAATGCTCCCGAAATTGATGATTAACTCCATTACCTATGGAACTATCGCTGGTAAAAAGGAAACATTTAAAGCCATCGGTAGACACTGAAACTTTTTTCGTCGGCATGTCATCAGTTATTCGTCAATGAGTTCGAGAGTTCAGGAATGTTCAAAATAGTCATTTCTACGAAGTTTTTTTTTCTCTCAAAAGTAAAATACATCGGTACTGAACTTACCACGGTACTGGAGTGGTCCAATTCAAGGCACGCGCTCAGCGTAGGGCACTCCGCGATCAGCTGTTGCGCCATTCTTATGTAGCTTTTTGGGTAACTGAAACACAAAGCATTGGATCAATCTTGCAACCAAAATAATTTATGTTAGCGATTCGTCGCGTTTTGACCGAAACCATGCGGTAATAATGTACGTGACACGATTTGATTTGATGGCGAATAAGGCAAAACATGGAACACGGGCTAGGGTTAATTATCTTTTCACTATGAAATGTTGACTCACCTACTCCCAGTACATCTCCTGAAAGTGTCCACTACTCCCTGGAAGATTTCACTCAGCTCTGAGAAAACCAACTGTTGACCCGCTTGTAGGCGATCTCTTGTGGTCCTTGACAGGAGACCCAGATCCAGGACTCTAGAAAAGGAACACAATGAAAAAACTAACCCGCCCCCAACTAGGGGGGTTGAACACCCCCTTAGGGTTTTTGCTTGGCTGTTCGGACAACTGTTCCGCAACTTTCCTGAAAATTTTAGGACTATGCTACCCAAGGTGCACCCATCGTGTATGCACACAATTAACTACCGGCTCGTCCCGGACAAGCAAGGTCAGGTCACCAGGTCAGTACAATGACCTGAAAAGGTCAACTTCATTTTTTACCTCAGGTCAAGGTCAAAAGGTGACGTAACTACTAACTAGGTCATGTTGCATACCATTTGATGCGTCTGGACAAGGGGAACATTTTTAAACCTACCTGAGGTCTCTATCTCATTCCAATCAAAAGTTATAAGCAAAAACGTACATTGATCTCATGACATTATTTAACCTCAAACGACCTTTTCCGGCGGTCCCATATGCAAAGTTGCATCTAGGTCATCAACAGTAGCCCAAATGAGCATGGTTCTGAATGATTTGAGCATATCTGATAAGTATTTGAGGTATTTAAGTTTTTTCCCATTGAATGGAGAGGTCAGGAAATTGACCTGACCATGGGTTACCGATATAAAAAAATCCGGGATATAAAATTTGTAGGTACTTGGTAGTATACCAAATCCTGAAAGTTTCATATCTTTCTCTCAAGTACTGTGGCCGTGACTCGATTGGAAAGTTTTTTTTTCAGAGGTGGGGTCACTTGACCTGGCCTGGTACCTGACGTTTGTTGATCTGAACCTAAAATTATCAGGAAAGTTGCGGAACAGTTACCCGAACAGCTATGCATAAAACATCAGGAAGTGTTCGCCCCCCCCCCCCCGTTGTGCGAGGGTTAAGGAAAGCAAGATTCCTATGTAGAATGGCATCATCAGACACTTATAAAGTCGATAAATTGTCAACCTCATAGCATGCTGCTTCCGGATAGTTGTCCACCCGCGGATCAGAAAACTTTTCAGCAAAGACTCGACTGAGCCACTCAGCTCTATCGCGGGCGTTGGATATGGTTTTACCACCATATTTGAAAAAAAAAGCGGAGACGCCTCTGGAGGATTTGAAGGACCTTGAAAGGGATCAAAACCATTTAGATTTACTTCTCAGGTACTACGATATTTGAAAAAAAAAACAATGTTTTGTAACGGGTGCGACAGACACTGAACATTGGAATGATGAACAATATGTTTCATTCAAATGTTAACATCAGCAACTAAATGTGATGTTTTTATTCCACATTGAGCTGACTTGAAAGTTCAGCGAGGCGCGTTCTACGGAAAACCGGGAGGGGGAGGGGAGGGGATAACACAATCTGTTGCATACACTCGTGGCGCAGGTGACATATTTCCCTTCAATGCAGCCAAGAACAAATTACAACAGTGCACACTGCACATGCAAATTTTATGTTAAAAGTTAACAAGATGGAAAAACAAACTATTTTATAATCCTGTGATCATGTAAATCTCTATCATCACCTGTGCTCCTCGCCGGCACGACGTCCTTGATGAGAGGATCCTTCAACTTCAGTCGTCTGCTGGAGGCCAGATGATTTATGGGCGCCCGTCTCCTCTCGCTCCTGCACCTCCGAGCTGGTAGTAGCATTAAGAGATACAGACGAGCAATATCAGCCAATAGGTACACTTACTAATCTGCGATCATCTTATATCCACACATAGACCTCTGTAAACAATAATTGTTGAGGTCTATGATCCACAATACGGGTTATAATAAACGATATGATATGGGTTAGAACTCACAAAATTTGCGATAAACAACGGAAACAACATATTTCGTATAAGGAACACTGTTTAATGGAGCAGTGAGATGAAATAGAACATTTTAAAAGAGACATCGGCATAACTAGTCACAAACTCACAAGCATAACTCTGCAATCAAGAGCCATAAGTACCAGAGAAAACACTCAGTGCATTCTTAGGTGTGAACAACACTGGCACAGACACAGAGTCATCAAAGCTGCAAAGCTATTTTTCATTTCGAGGAAAGTGAATATCACTTTCTAAAAATTGTATTATCTTCGGAACTGTGGTAGAAAAATTTCACCCTCACCCGCACTTGCTATTTCACCAACCTAAAACGCAACGGAAGTGGGGGAGGGGGACATCACCGCGGTAATTCGCTCCTGATTGAGAATGAGTTTCGCAACAAAGACCAGTGCAGTGGATAGCTTGGGGCGTTCCGAATCCAACGGTGTGCAATTGTATTTTCTTAGGTCAACCGACGACCTTCTAGGCCAGGTAAGACTTAAGTACCGTTTCACGGATTTCCTTTTTTATGGCTGTCTCAGAAGCTTTTAAGCTTTTCAGAAGCTGTTTCAGAAGGAAGATACGCATATATTTTTGTGGACAATTTTCGCGAACTGGTTATTTTTGCAATTGTAAATACAGTGCTTCAAAAAGGTTCGTAATATGTGTGCAGTTATGGTAATAGAGGAGTCCCCTATAATACGTACAACAGCATACGTACAACAGCTGTATAACAGCAAAAGTAACAATCCGGCAGGTCTGTTTCATTTCAATCCTCACCTGGCCTGCGACGTTGAAGCTGCACTGTGCCCAACTTCTGTGACAAGCGAAGAAGAATGCGCCGGCCTGAGAAAACAAAAATATATGTGATTTGATATTAAAGATAAATAACAACGCGCATAGTTATCTATGCAACACGGTATAAAACAAAATCGCCTCATTGAATCCTATTAGTGGCGGGGGGGGGGGCATTTCGCCCACATCTCAGGTTTTTCGTGAATAGTTCAGAGGCTGAGGCTGCAATGGCTAGGGCCCTGAAAACCTCGACTTTTTCTAAAATAAATTTTGACAGATATTCAAATTGTTATGTCCCTAGCTAGTACAGGGATGGATCAAGAACATAAGGGATTTGGATGTGGGAGGTTCCGGCCAGAAACTGTATCCTTATCCTTTCACAACAACAATAACTGCTCACATAACTCATTCTAACTCTAAACAACATGTAAATGATGACATTCCGTATAACTTACGGGCTGAGTGAAATGAGATCCTCGATGACGAAGCCTGAGGCTGTGGTCTCCGTGGTGGGCTCCAAGGTCAGAATTGGGATCGTTTCGGCGGTGCTTATGGTCGGCCGCAGCAGCGGAGTACAGGAGTTGCTGTCGGCTGGGCTGCGCTGAGGATCAGGATCGCTATACACGATCCGCAGACAGCCCTCGTCCGGGATTTGGGCAGGATTCATGGGACGGACGAAAACCCCGTACTTTTCATTCCGTACCTCTATTTCGAAGTTTTTGTCGCGTTTTAGCCCAAAACAGGTCAAAGCCTCAGCCAGCAGTCTTCGTTTGTCTGTCACCGTCACCATGCGGTGCACAGGCACTCCGTCCGGCCTTGCTGAGTAGGACACTACGTAAGTGAACATCTTGGTGATCCTGTGGAGCATACAAAACATAGGTACTGGTTATTGACGCTTAGTAGATTGTTTTTTTTCTACTGGTTAATCGTATCATCACAACATGCATCTTTAACTTTGGTGAAATTGAGAACTGTTGAGAAAACATTATTTACTACACCTTTTCTCGGTACGAAAAGGCATCCGCTCAATTGAACGCGACAAGGGGCACCCTACTTTGGCCGTGGTAGCCCAAAAATTGACAATGTGCGGCCTTTTCGACAGTTTGCATTGAATTAGACGCGCGGCACATCTTCGACCGAGTCACTTGATTTCAACAGGGGCACTTCAAACAACATTATTTCAATGTAAATAGACATTAGTCACTCAAGTTAGTCAATGTGCATCTTATTTACACATTGTTCATGCTATTTCGTTGATGCGGATTTCACTGTTTTCATAATACCTTTGCTGTACATAGCAACAACATGCCTCAGTTAACCCTCGCCCGTACTTGGTGTTTTGCTACCTTCGCCCGTACAGGGGGGGGGGGGGGGGGTGCGACCCCCCTGGCGATTCCAAACGAAGGGTCGTAGAGCTTCGCGGAAAAAAAACAGCGGATTGCTCTCGACGAGATCTCGCGATTGGTGGTATTATTTTTGGTCCTAGGTCAACATTTGACCCAGTTATGACCGGTTAAAGGTCATTTTTTTCGGAAAATAGAACTTTTCAACTTTGCGCAACGATTGCGGCAAAACGATATGAGATATCGACTTGAAACCTTCACCATCGTGTTCCTTGATCAATTTTCGCTCATTTCATGTATATTTCGATAAAATATCTCTATTAATAGCGCCGCTGGAAGCGCCGGAAGTCCGCAAGGTCACGTCCACCACTGTGACCGTCAAAATCAAAAATTACAATTTTGAAATCCGATCATAATTTTTTATTCATTACGTCTCAGTGCTGCTAAAACGTGCTAAAATGCTACATATCACTGTTGAGTTGCCTAGGAGGAGCAGTATAGAGCTACGGACATTTCTCAAAATAGCACCGGACGCTGTATCACTTATGACGTCATAACTCTGTGACCTGACAATCTGACATGACCAGGTCAAATTTCTTCCACCAAACGATGGCCAATGATTGCCCCAACATGCATGGGAATTGGGAAGTTTCATCACGATCCGTCTACTAATGTGGATACCACAGACAGAAAACTCCGAAAAATTGACACACGCTTCGTGAAAGCCCGGACGGAGGCTGTACCTCTTATGACGTCATAACTCCGTGACCTGAAACGACCCAGTCAAAATTGTTTACCAAAAGATGCGCAAAGGATGCCCCATAGGTTGTGCAAAAATTCAGCGCGCTGCGCCAAGCCGTTTAGCAACCATTCCGGAAAACCCTCGGGGGGGGGGGGGTGCACCAACGCCCCCTGCACGGGCGAGGGTTAAGATGCGTTGTTTTGCCCAAGGCACTAAAATAGCACAATTGTTACACGGAAACAGTCACCGATACATATGTTTTTATTTCAAATCGGTATGCGAGCTTAAACCCTCTCAGGCTTCAGCAAAAATATCATCAAGATGTCATTCTACATTTGCTAAAAATATTGTTGCATTTGCGAATTGAATCCAATACCACGAGGCACAGTTTCTCGCTAACGAAATCAAAAGACCATGGTCTAAATAAATTGGCACTCTGTCTTTATCAAATGACCTATGTCACGTCCAATGCTGCATGTTGAAATACAGTGAACAATGTCGATTTTGTGCACTATGCCAATTTCGAACGCCCCCTGTCGCGAGGGTGCGCTTTGTCGATGTAAGATGAACTGATGTCTAAATTGCATTCCGCGTGTCGAAACCAATGACACAAGTCTAATTCACCCTTCCAGATGACTTTTCGTACCGATAAAAGGTGTAGAAAAAATACAATGAATTTATTTACCTTGGCGCAGGTGGTTACTTTCACTTGATGATATTTCGCAAAACAACAAAATGTTTAGCTCTGATATGGTACATCCCCAGGGGCTGATGATGAGCCAAGTCATTCAGGTGCATGATGTAAGGTTGTGATTTTCTTGGCACTACACGGAAAGCCTGCAGTTTCTCGTCATAGTGAACAACCTCGCACTCTTCGACGATGAACTGGAAGCTTCCCCGATCGTGGGCCACCAACAGACAACAAATGAGTACTAGTTTCACGTTTCCTGATTTTTGTACAACAACATCTCCTGCGCAGTACTTTGTGCCGCAATAAGTTGCACTCTTCACTACGTCGTCCCCCATGCGGGATGGCAAAATTTGTGCCAAGTCCAACTGAGGGGGATCGTAATGTGAAGTTGACACATTGGTTACACCAGAACATAAAAATGAAGGATCCGCGGATTTCACACTCATGGTGACCTGATGTTTTTTTGCCATAGTAGCACACACGTTCCGTCTGTTTTTTGACACGCGTAGGTACTCTTTGAGTTCTTGATGCTTTGCTTCGAAGCGAATTGTTGCGTACCTCCTGGGTGGGCCATGTTTCCGCATATGGTCTCCATAATGTACGAGATAATGAAACTTTGGCTTCATGTGATACTCTGGATACTGGTTCCGGAACTCCTTCAGCCAATCTGATATAGCTTTTTCCATCCTGATGATATCAGCCTCGTCGTCGGTTTCAGACATCAGCACTTGAGTGATTTTGATAAGCTTTCGGATGATGTCAATTTTGCTTTCGCACTCCTCTGACATTTCACGGTCCCCCATCACAAAATACACCATCAAGGGGAGCAGTCGCAGCAGTGTCCATGACTCGCTGCAAGTCTGTCGGGCAGTGACACTGGAGTGAGTCACAACTGGTGCTTGAGGGCGATTCACGTCGGTCCTATGATATGGAAATTCGTTAACCATTTTTCGAAGCATGTCCTTGTCCACCACCCTCAGAGCGAACAAGGATGTCAGGACACTGTTCACAGCATACAGAGCCACACCCTCGAAAAGATCATGGCTGATGTCACCTGGCGTTTGCTCCGACACATGGAATGACTTCAACTCATTCAATACACATTTTGACTTAATCCCAAACACCTTGCATACGTCGGAAGCAAAGTTGTCCGCACTGAGCAATCTCATTTCAGCATCATACTCTTGTTTTGAGCGAGGAGCGAATTCGGACTTCTCAAACTTGCTTTGGATATCCGTTGAGGTTGCGTGACAAAATCTGCACACTCGTTTTGTCTGGTGAAAGCTACAAAAGAAGCCACTGATGTCGTGAATTGCCAGATTGTCACCAATGACAAGCTCAACTACACCTTTCACTGTCTCGACACACTCATTCCAAACAACACGGATGCCTTGAGTCTCAAGAATCTTCAGGTCATCAACCAACGGCTTGAGAATGCGAGCCCATGAGTACTGCTTCACGTGACTCGCATGGAATAGCAACGCGAGGTTGATGTTCTCAAGTCGAGCATTCCGAGAGAGGTTCGCAACCGCGAAGTATATGCCCCCGATTTTGTACTGAACAGTTTTGTTGCCTATCGGACAGCTGACGACAAAATCATCATAGTAAAGGAGCAGCCTGACAGACTTTCCTCGACTACTAGTACTACTTGTCTTGCCATCACCAGGCGGCCCGTCATTTGATGTAGGACCGCACGTCAAGTCTGAACGAGCATCCTGGTCGAGTTTCACTTCATCTTTGAACTTCTTGTTGGAAAACAATGATTCAAGCTGCCTTCTGACAGGGATATACTGCATAGACTGTGTTTTTCCTTTGGCAGACTTCCCAAGCGTGATAGTTTGAGGGGGAACCATCATCAGATCGTCCTTTGCCAAATTTTCCAGCTTCGACTGGGTATCAGCTTGGTAAAGAGGGCTTACGGATGGCAGACACCTCGGGTCAATAGTCTCATGAGCATGATCGCATGAACTTTGAATAGCTTCACTACATTCTGCAGCGACTTTAGCTGCAAACTTCTTGAACTCTTGGGTAATATCATCACAGACATTCTGACAAACATTGCGTGACTTCAATCCCAAAATGAAAGAGGCTACGGTGTCGGAGGAGTCACGCTCATCATTGCTGTCGGCTTGTGATGTGCGCTCTCTGGCACCAACATCTCCTTCTGCGAGTGAAGCTGGCGGCGCGGCCTCAGACACTTGACTCGATGTGGCCGAACCCACTGCTTCATGCTCAAGGTTTGTTCCAGACGCATCTGGTAAGTGACCATGTCTGTGCGAGTGCCTTGACCAGGCACGGGTGTCTGCAAATATCTTGGGGCATGAACTGCATTTAATGGTAAAGTATGGCTCTGTTCTTTCATGGCGTCGCATGTGCTTTGTCAGCAGTCGCAACGAATCAAACTGGTGTCTGCAATGTTCGCAGGTGAACATTTTCTTTTCATCTGAAGACCTTGAGATTGAATATCAAGTGAAATCTGCAGGTGACCGTCTGAAAAAGACATTTGTTACAATACATAAAATAAATCTTTGTAGAAGTGTACTATGCGTAATATGCACTTTTACAATATGCAGAGATAACCCTTCAACATTAGCGCGAGCGTGCGGTAAAATGCTTTGAATGCACTGGTCATACCGCACTCTGACGTCACCGAAAACGGCCTAAGGTAAAACCCACATTGAAAAAAAACGGTTTGAGATCTCTGAGACTACTTCGAATAGATGGATGGAGAATACGCCTCCAAATGGATGTAGAATGCGCTTACGATGGCATTGATGTTTCAACTCGTTCCGCTAGGTCTTCAATAACATAGTTAAGTGTATTTATTTTATGTTAGAGCTCATTTTGATGTAATGGCTAAAGTCAATCTTCAAAATAATTTATTTTATTGGACCAAAACGCGTTTTGTTTATTGCTTCATCAGTTGGTCCAACAGGTCAAAATATTGTAATTTGTAATTTGTTTGCAATTTTGCAATTTTGTAATTTGTATTTTGACCTGTTGGACCAACTGATGAAGCAATAAACGAAACCTGTTTTGGTCCAATAAAATAAAATTATTTTGAATGATTGATTTTACCCTTATTTATTTTAGTTAACTTAGTTTCTAACAATGGGCCAGAGAGACCTTGCCACTGATAGTCCTAATATCAAACACATTCAACCATAGATGGAGGATCATGTCCTGAAGTTGGTATGGCCATGCCTAATCTGTATTGTTGTTGGTGTGACCATCAATGATGGTAGCACACAATATTGGTGTGGCAGTTGGCACTGACAAAGTTGGTGTGGCAACTGCCACACTGGCCATACGGCATTCTCCACCCATGCATTCAACCCTTGGCGTAGGGAGTTAGGGACTGGGGTGGCCAGGATGCCATGGCCACCACACTTTTCTGCCAACTTTGAAGTTTTTTTTGCTTCAAAGGTAAAA
Organism: Amphibalanus amphitrite; assembly: GCF_019059575.1. NCBI lineage: Eukaryota > Metazoa > Arthropoda > Thecostraca > Balanomorpha > Balanidae > Amphibalanus > Amphibalanus amphitrite. Next base: position 402,184 of record NW_024881921.1, read on the forward strand.
CTAAGATCACCAAATGGTTCAGCAATGTGAAGAAAGTAAAAAAAAAACGTTTATTTTTTTTCTGGGGGTGATGGGTCCAACAGTCATGTTAGTTTCTCAGGCTCCCTCACATTACCTACATTTTGTGGTGTTCCTACGCTTATGCATCCAACATAATATTTTGCTGAAATAAAACCATGACAGCATGCTGTACCAAATTATTTCTCAAAAATTGCACCACTTTAATTTCTCACCAAATTGGAATCCGACAGATTTCATTTGGGCACACTGTGGTGATTCTGTTTCATGTGATTTTTTGTAATGATGTTCCATAAATAGAAATGCTGAGGCAATTGTTCCAAATAGGGATACACTGTATTTCTATATTTAGAAACAAAAGGTGCATGCTCACCTGTTTGATGAATTTTGCAAGCTCTGGCTAAATTTTGCACATATATCTAGTTTCCAGCAGTAAAAAGCTAACATTTGAGTCTATATTCCATGGTTGGGTTCATGACAGATGATTTGATCTTGGGTTCGTGCAAAATGTGGAAGAAACCACAGCACGTTACACCATTTCCATTTATAGGTAAACATGCGTTCCCAAATACCTATACAAAGGTGATGGCGTTGAATTTCAAATGGTATTTACAATACAAAAATTTACAAAGCAGGTGAAAATTTGAGTTGAGTCCCAACCATATGTTGATGCCAGTTGTGGGCCGCCATCCTGACAGTTGCATTGTGCATGTACAATTAAGCTTGAAAATAGATACCTATCCTGATAGGTCAGTGACTCTATTTATGGAACAAGCATTACTATTTATGGAACAAAACATTTCATGTTCAGAAATGTTTCCAAAGAAAGAAACACTTCTATATGTGGAACAGAATTACCAGTCACAGTGCGTCCAACTGATTTGCAATTCCAGCTTACACAGTACACACAACATACTTAACCTGGTATTGGTAGTGCAACACTCTGCAAAACGTGGCAGGTTTCAGTTTCGACGAGATCTTGTCGGGGCAGATATCATGGATCGGGGCAGAAATTGGGGCAGGTTTGAGGAATGTTGGGGCAGAAACTGGAAAACCTGGGGCAGAAGTTGAAAAATTGGGACAGAAATGCTCAGCTTCACACCACCTCCCACATCAATATAATGTTAGATCATTCTCTCATTAGGGGCAGCAGTTGAGCTGCCCCAGGTCTCAGCATTCTGATTTGAGGCAGGACTTTGTCTGCTCCGAAAATCTCGTCGAGCACCCTGCCACATTTTGCAGACTGGGTAGTGCAGGCGTCACCAAATTTTAACAATTCAATAACTCTTTTATTAATAAAAATAAATCAAAATATCACTAAAATAAAACTTAGAGAATCACAAATCCTACCTACTTATTAATGTGAAGAACTAAAAAATGGTCCACAAACACAGCAGATATGCCTTTTGGACAAATTTCATCACGCATACAAATGTTTTCGGATAAAACATTTTCCTAATTTTTCAATGATTTTTAGCTCGGAAAAGTCCTATAATATGTAGGTAACTTGTGGCTCTGAATAACTTAGAGCAAAATTTTCACTGTGCCTAGGTTTGGTTAGGTCAGGTCAGGCTTTAATTTAGTTTGGTGACACCCGCCCCACCCATACTACTCACCAGAGCTGGAGCCGCGTGATGAACCTTCAGAACAAAGATGCTCATACACAGTGCACAGCAAATTTTAAGTCCAACAACTTCTAAAATATCATATACAGCTTTCAACTCACCGCAAATAACGTCTCTTCCCTCTCCCACTGCAACACAAAACAACCGACGCAGCCCCTTAGCCCGCCGCGCCACGCCGCCGCTCGCGCGCGCTCGCTCTGCAACGGTTCGCACAGGTGGTTGTGTGGTGGTAACAAGTTGGCAGCATTGTCACCGTATGGTAGGAGCTACCACGCTTGTACGATATTTCTACCACAATTTGTAATAGTTTTTGACATGGTATTTGGATGGTACTTGAACTTTATCATACTGTTACTATTTTTTTCAACAACCAATCGTAAAGCACTCGTAGCAGAATGGTGCGCCCTACTAAAACAATGGTAAAAGCGCATTTAGTACCAGGCTTTTACCAATTTTTGAAGCAAATAACGCTGGTAAGCAATTGATATTTATTCAATAATGGTATCGATGTAGTACATTTTGTTTTCAGTGATGAGCTCAAGGTGGCCATTGTTACGAAGGAAAACAAACATAGTGAGTGCATATAGCAGTAGATACCAGCAACGGTTCAGCCGGGAGGGCTGGTGGTCCGTCTTGCCCCGCTGGGCCGTCTTACCCCACCTTCCCCTAATGTTCATCTGTTAATAAAATGAAATTTGTGTGGACTTATCTGGGTTTACTCCTTTTTATACAGCGGCATTGAGCCAGCCAACGATGCATTAGGACGAAGGAGGGTTGTCTCGAGTCAGTGCTGCTTACAGAAAGGCGGTCTCGGACGCTGCGGGGGGGGGAGGGGGCATTACCCCCAATAAAGTTTCTTTAATTTCAGAAACTCTTCGGAATTCGATTCCTCACGCAGTGCTGAACAGCTTAAATTAAACGTTTTCAGTTCATAAAAGTTGTTTATTGTTAAGTTTTCTTTTTATTCAAGAAAATAACAATTTTTCTTCATCGATTTTGGGTACCGCGGGGGGGGGGCATTTGCCTCAAATGCCCCCTTGAATCCGCCAGCGGCTGATTACATGGATCATCACGGCTTGCTTCCTTTAGACGTCCCTCTTTTCCTTTTGGGATATTACCGCCTGTCTTTATCGCGTTGCATATTAAACACCAATTCTCGTTCTTTCAGTTTTTACTGACAAATATCTGTTTGCTGATTTTGTTCAAAGACGAGACTCAATCATCTTGTTTCCTTCAATTCAGTAGCCTAGCCCTCACCGAAGTTTGAAATGCTTCTCATGGCTAATCCATAATTTTCGGTGTTGATATCCAGCACTCTCCCATTTCGCAGTGAAGGAGGAGCAACGCTCATGTTGTGGTCAGTGAGCAGATACAAACTAGACGCCTAAATAATACGGCGTTATTGAAAAGAACTCCCGAGTAGCCGTAGTGTGTTTCTCACGATAGGAGCCTCTGGCTCTGTCAATATCAGCTCTGATCCATGCCTCATGCCTCTGCTACCCTACATGGCTCTGTGTATTTGGCAGCTGTCCGGTGGCTGCGGCCGCGGGCTGTGAGAGTGTGTATCGCTCTGAGGGACCGCCGGACAGCGTGTGGGCGAGCGGCCCTCTGATTCCGCCGGCGATATGTAAATGCTGCGCCGCATATGTGCCGAGTAGCCATTGTGTGGCCAACACGCGGCCAATGGGCCGAGCGTGGTGTCGAGCTGGCGCACCGAGCCGTGAACGATGTGTTTGACACGGCGCACACCTCAGAGGGGCGGCGGCGGCGGCAGCCGGCACTCAGATATAGGTTCAAAGACCCGGCGCTCAGCTACATCTACAGAGAGAGCACTGCAGCAGCGGCGGCCGGGATTTAGATATCTCCTCAGACAGGGGCGGCGGCGGCGACAGGGACTCAGATACTCGGTATCTCCCCAAACTGGGATGGCGGCGGTCCGGACTCAGATAGGTCCATAGGTGCATAGATATCTCCTCAGACAGGGCGGCGGTGGCGGTCAGCGCTTAGATAGATACCCAGGCCATGTCCTCATTCAAGAGCGACAGGAACTCAAGATTTATATACAGACAGGAATGGCAGAAGAGATACTCAACGATATTTTCAAGCAGCGGCAGCAGTGGGGACATATAAATGTCTTTAGACAGGAGGAACCTTAGAAACTCGGTGATATTTACTTTAAAGGGACCCTCCCACCTTCAAAAAAGTTAATGAATTGGCATGAAAGTGATGTCGCTCGGTTCAGAAAGAGCAAAAATGAATATCTACCAAATTTCATCGAAAAATATTCACCGGTTTTCAAGATATTAGACTTTTACTTTTGTTTACTTTTTGGGATCTCCGCTGTTCCTAGCGACTTTATTTGAAAGTGCGGCATTTGTTGCGCGCAAAGCAGCATATACCACCGCGTGCTGCCAAACGTTTTAGTAAAAGATTTAAAAATCGTTAGATCTCCGCTGACGTCACAAATTCTAAGGGGGCATACCAATGCATTAGCCCCTTAGAATCCGAAAACTGCAAGTTTGAAATTCCATATCTCCGAATTAAAGCATTTTTCGATGTTGTGAATGCCCAAACCGGTATTTTCAGGCCATGGCCACCAATTTGGCTATCTCAACTCAAAACTAATGTTAAGGTGGGAGGGTCCCTTTAACTCCAGAGGCCTTTGCAATTACAACATGACCTGGTGGATTCATGGCAATATACGGAAATCCATATATGTATAGTCAGATATTGCCTAGAATACAATCGCTAGGACATTAACTGTTTTGTCGAGTTTATGCGAAATGTCACTCGCAGATCGGAGGGGGCAGTTGCGGGAATGGGCTTCCCGACAGTGAGCAAAATTGACTGACTTTGGTCTTTTTCACGAAAAAAGGAAGATTAAACAGCTTTTATCAGAACAAAACTGATATTAACTGCAAAGTAGTGACGCACTAATAAGCGAAATCCGAGGAGATTTCTGAAATTACAGAACCATTTCGGGAAATAAGTAGGTAGATTAGGTATGAGTAACCTCACCGCAGGCCGCAGCAATCCCAAGTCCAAACCACGTTTCTGGATCCTCCAATGCAAAAAGATGCTGTATCTTGCTTTGAAGCTGTTTTAAAACAAATTTTAAGTATTTCCCCAACTCTTCGCTCTTTTAGTTTCTAGCGCAATTCCATGCATCGAGAACCCAGGATCAGAACATTGTCACTTTATATTCGTAACTCGTAAGCCCTTGCGATGATCGGAAGCTCTGCGAAGCCATATGCCTGTCAAATGAAAACAGGGCGCTGCTAGCCGGATGCTTTGACCCGGCTGTTTGTTGTTCCATCCCGCCGGAAACGTTTCGAACGCTTCACTGGTTCCCGCGACCACATCTACCTAATGAAACGGGCCATCCTTCCTTCCCACGTCTCTGAGGGTCTCTGTGCGGGGGCGGGGCCTCCGCGACCTCCCCCGCTGTGATTGGTGGCCGCTGGTGTCGACAGCTGACGACAGATGGCGGGGGCGTCGCGGTCGCATGGCCTCGGCGGCGGCGGCGCGCGTCCGGTGGCGCTGGTCGCGGGTCGCCCTCCGCCGCTGCGACCGGCCAGTGGCGCTCCCCGGCGGAGGAGTCGCCGCACAGCGCCGCACGCGCGACACGTAGCAGCCCGCGGTCACCGGCAGCGCTGAAAACAAGGTCAAATGAGGTCAACTGACTGGACTGCACGCGCACAATATCCATTTTCGTAAAATTTTCGTAGATATTTGTAAATGTCACGAAATTTGGGCTTCTGGCACATGGCCTGCGTAAAGCTGCCGCCTAGACGTTCTGGGATTTTAGGCGCTGAACCATGCAACACTTCCAGACCTATGGCAAGCAAATTATCATTGCAAAATTGCAATCCCAGCTAAGCCCTGCACCTTGCTGTCTTCATGGCCGGGTAAATGGGAGGGATCTATTGATTGTTCCTTACGTTTACACTTTGCAAAGTAATGCAGCCCACTATGGAGGACAGCGCTTCTGTCATATAAGATGTCATATTTTGGTTTCGCTTGTAGGAAGAACCCTAAATTTATTTTTGAATCTGCATTCTTGTGCAAATCATTTCTGTGACCGATTGACATGAGTAATGTCAAGTAGGTATGCGGCTGACCTGAGTTGTCCGATAGGCTAAGAATGACAGATGTGATGTAATGTCAGAGATGCCATTTGCACATTGTGATCAGATCAGTTACTTATGTTCGTGCAATGCCTATTGCCTACCTTTGGGGACCCTTGGTTGACAACATTGAAGTTTCTTATTCATTGGGGATGGGGGGGGGGGGCTAAGGCCAGTCGGCCAAAGACACCCACTTATTATTATCATAGTCTATCGCAGGACTGTGAGGGGAATCGGTTCACCAACCAATAACCCCTTACCGTTCGCTAAGTTTTGAAAGGCACGATGGGGGGCCGCCATTGTGGTGATGGGGATTACGAAGAAAGGGGGCGTTACTGCTCGCAGTGATCAGACCAGCTTAGTTGATAAATCCGTCTGATCAGCTTGGCGAATCGGGTGGACCAACAGCGGAATTGCCTTGCTCAGTTTAAACTATCTTGTCAGTATAATCAGATTTATAAAATAAACTCTTTGCACGACCGCGTTTCAGAGAATCGATGGTCTGACTGACAGTTCTGCTTCTTGATGTGCACATGTGTGAGCATACGCTTCCTTTGTACTTTGGTTCTACACGCAGTATAGTTTCTAACCCTTTGTAGGTAGTTCATTAAGGTATGGATGAAAAAAAGATCTTGGTGGTGACTATTGTCCTTGATGGTGACTATTGTCAGATAGGTATTCATTACCAGATGAGTTTCATTGAAAAGCTACGTACCAAGGGCGGAACAAGCATATTTCCAATGGAGGGCAGGGGGGGGGGGGGGGCTTTTGCTAATCGTAGTTTTACATGATGGATGTCCTTAAGTCTTCTTCCTATTCACGTCGTACCTATAACTATTTATACAAATTTTGCCTATTTGTCTTTGTGGACCTCTTCAGAGTAAAACAGATTTGGAAAGAGCTGAAGCCTGACTTGGAGTCCTAGGTATGAAGATGGAAATATCCACAAAACAGGGGCCTTCCCGTCCCGACACTGAGTAGGAGGCCCTCGTCGATGGGTGAAATGGCCCATCGGGTGATCCCTGTGACGTAATAGCATTCCCAGCATTCAGCAATGAGCGAGAGGCCTGTGGTAAATACCTTGTGTTCTGGTTATTCTGTAGGCATGTACGAGTATGTGACCTCTAGACTTGCATGATGCATGATTGCATATTTAGCCTCTACAATGGATATCAGTCCCATTTTTTACTATGGGTCAGTTGCAGAAATTGATAATGACGGGCTGGATAATGAAAACTGGAAAAAAAACTCTTACTCATAATAAGTATTTTTCCTTGTATATCGTAGCATACTCGTATTTTTTATAACAAAAACGAACAATCGGTTGAAAGGAACTCACTTGCAATGTCATTCTTAGAGGTGCTATGGTAACTCTGAGGTACAGGGTGTCCCAAAATTAATGTCACACCCTCCCACAACCTTTGTTTTGACTTCTACTGCGCAATATTAATATAATTTCACCGGTACTGGCTCCCAGATCATATTGGCTACATTCTAGTCACGTGACCTTCGAATTTTTGCGACCCTGACCGGTCAAGGGGTGTACGGAGGTCATTTCCGGGGCTTTACCCAGCGCGCGCGGACCAGGTGTCCAGGATGGCGAAACTGCAGAGCAAATCGTCCCGCAGCGTAGAAGTCGGCATGGTTGCCGGTGGCATGAACCACGGCCAGGTCGCCGAGGTACTGGGCATGAGTTGTCGAACGATTTGGCGCTGGTTATCACGCGACAGAAGCGGATAGACGCCTGGGAACAAGCTAGGTCGCGGCAGGAAGACTTCCGCCAGCCGGGTATAGCGCAGATCGTCATCGCTAAGTGCGGAGCTAAAGACGGGCTTATCCACAAGGAAACTGGCAAGGAGGCTGATTGCCAACAGTCATCCAGTCTTCAAATTGACAACCATCGGTACCGGAGGATGTCTCTAAAGCTGAAGCTCAACAAGCCACGTTTCCAGCCGAAAACTTCTGCTGAACATGTTTAGGGCCATCTTTCAACAAGTCAGCGCCCCGGGCCCCGGCTCATCGAGCTAGAACGACGAAGGACTGGTACAGATCGAACTTCCCAGCATTCTGGGAGAAGGACAAATGGCCGGTGAATAGCCCCGACCTGTCGCCGATAAATCTTTGGGCGATCGTCCTGTAAGAGGTGAGCAAAGCGGCGTCAGGATAACCTGAACGCACGCTGACCAGGAACGTTCGATCTGTCTAGTCCAAGATCAGTCCACAGAAGCTAGACATGTTGATGTCTGATGTCCCGGACCGTATGCTTGCCCGCATCAGGGAGAAGGTGGTATGCATATGTAAGAAAAGCGCGCCTCTCATGTTGGTTATTTTCATGAAATTGACGCTGGAAAGGTGTGTTATTATTTTTGGACACCCTGTACTAGGGGGCCGTTGGGCGTTGAGCCACTGAGGGATCTTTAGGACTACCAAGGGTCATTAAATACGTTTGAGGCCCCTCGCTTCGCTAGCGAGGGGCCCCTGGCCTTAGCGGTTGAGGGGGCCCTTGAGCCGTTTCATTTATTAAGAACTGATAGACGCGTTTAATTAATTGAGCTGCAGCAGTCCATGTTACCGAAACAAAGCATTACAATCACGCAAGAGTCGGGCTGTTGTCCGTTCAATATTTATTTGCCTATTCAATTTCGTTGCCCATGTGGTAACTTTATTTCAAAACATCGATGCTGGATCTGTGCCGCATTCTCGCACAATGTATTTGCTGTGAATGTCTGGCAGCGCAGCCACAGGTGCTCCTCCTTATGTTAACCCACTCAGCTGTGTGGTCTGTCGTTCCCTGTGGCCGGTGTATACCTGGATACACGACCCGGCGCTGCCCTGTCGTAATATTACCGTCAGTCCCACGTCCCCTGTATAATCACCCCCAGGTCTTAGTGGGGATTTCACCCCGGAGCGGGACCTCCGACCGGAGGATAGGGTGGAATCGACGGGATCACCGGCGGGAAGGCACCGTGAACACAATAATGGCTTAGAAACTATTACCGATGACAATAAATGGACGCGTGCGCACGTGGTCACTTGTGTGTGGTCTGCGGATTGGTTCACGTGCACCTGCTCGTGGTGAGCGATGCTTGCTGGTGGCTTCCCGAATGCTCAAAATATTGTGCAGCTGCGCTAGAGCTTGCGTTTTTTTTTTTGTTATCAGTGGCGGCGGAACACCTTCAATTAAGGGGGGCACTGCCGACTTTTGGTCCCATTTTTTCACCCAACGCCCGTAGGGCTGATGTTAACCCTCGCCCGTATTGGTGTTTTTCCAGCCGCGAACGTATAAGGGGGGGGGGGGGGTCCGTTGTTGTTTGTTGTTTGCTCGATTTTATTGAATATTTTCGCATAAATAGACATAAGGCAGTCTGGGATCGGTGCAAAAGCTATTCAGCTTATTTCAAGGCACCTCTCCCTCACACACTCTAGCTCATTCACACGTCATTCATGACAAAAAAAAAAACATCGGGTGCAACACAAATAATGGTAAACCGAAGTTTTGATAATCGAATTAAAAGAAAAATACAATGAAAAATTAAGTACACTTAAAAGTATAAAATAATCGTTGGTATCAACTAAGTTACGCATAAACATAAGTAACTAAAGTAAAGCTGCCGCCTCTGAGGTAGTTCACTGGCGAGTGACGATGTCCGTAAGAAAGGGCCGCTGTCACCGCCGCGCGGCCGCCAGATTTTTCAATGTAAATCTGGAAGCACTCGGCGACGCGCCGACCATCCTCTGCGCTGAGGGATTTGCCGTGGAAGAGGATGTCTAGTTTTTGTTCTGATGGAAGGTGTGTAAAGTTTTGAATTGTATCGGAGAGATCGGTGAATAAATTATCTCTCAACGACTGGTACAGTGGACAGTGTAGGACAAAGTGTTGGACATTTTCGGTCCGTTGGACCCCCCCCCCCTTGCCGTTTCGCCCCTGATCGAGCTAGAGCTTCGCGGAAAAAACGAGCGTGTTGTTCGTGACGAGAGGAAGCCGATGATACCCAATTTTAAGGTCCTAGGTCATCGTGTGACCTTCCAGGTCAGGTCAATGACCCGAAAACCGGGAAAATCGGGACCTGTTAGAAAGTCGTAAAGTGTGGCTGCTATTGGGTTTTTCGGGGTGCTGATCACGAATATCATGCTAGTTTTGATCACAGATGATGTATTCATGCATTTAGGCCGGGTCGGGTTAGGTCAGGTCAGGTCAACCAGTAAGAGTATTCTTAGTAGGTGGCAACCGCCTCTGACAGCTTCGTAACATGTTACGAAGGTGCCAAAACTACTTCGTAAATGTTCATATGGTTGCTAAATTCGAATTCAGCTCCAAAAACTGGCCTAGAAACATGTAAAACTCGAAAAAGTGAACCGAGGTCATCAAAGGTCAATGACTCGACCTGACCTTCCGGTGACCTTGACACCCACCCTAATGCATGGGAGCAACATCATATCCCATGTTTGAACGCTTAAAACCACGAAAAGACTGCAAACGCGCGGCTAATGCGAGCCGACATACGCCGAATCGCGATTCCGGCCAAACATGGTCTCGAAAAGTAGGTCACAGGTCAAAGGTCATTAGGGTCAGGGTCATGAAAATTTTAGGGTAGGTGTAAAATTGATCAACGCGAGGGTACTGAAAGTTTCGTCGCGATCGGCCGCTTTTTACGCGAGTTATTTCGCGAAAAACCGAGGGGGGGGGGTCCGTTCGACCCCCCCCCCTATACGGGCGAGGGTTAAAATGCCAAAATCAAAGGGGGCACGGTGCCCCGGGGCCTATCCCGTTCCGCCGCCTATGTTTGTAATTTATTGATATGAAAGAACACCTTATTCCGGGACTATTAACCCGCGCCCCACTGGGGTCTGCGTATAACACGCCCTACTGGGGGGGGGGGGGGGGCTATTCATAGCCCCCCTCCTAACTCCGAAACTACGGGGCCGATCGTCAAAATTCAAACGGTGTCTGATAGCCCCGGAAAATCTGTCGAACGAAACCTAATTTCATTGACCTCGAGGTCACCGATGACGTCACAGGTCAGGTCAAAGTAAAAATTATTAGCATTTTGGCTTGTTCACGTTTTGGGTTCTGGCCGCCGTCTTACAAGTCAGATCAGGCTCATTTTTGGTTCACACACTCGTGAACAGATGCTCTAGATACCCTGAGGGTACCAAACTTGTACTTTGATTTTCAGGTCAAGGTCAGGTCATCACAGGTCACGAAAATTTTATATCATGCGTCGGTCACGTGACACATGTTTTATGGTCCATTTAGGCCAAAGATTTCGAATTTGATGTCGTCTGTGTCATTCGAGGTCATTTTGAGTCGAATTTAGCTTAGGTCAGGTCACTTTCAGGTCAAAAAAGGTCAAATTTTGAAGCTATAATTTTTCAACAGAAAAGGTGTGTATTGGATGCAGTTTGAGCTCAGGAACACGATGGTGCTATTTATATTGGCGTACGATGTCAAATACGTGCTGAAAATTGATTTGTAAAATTAATAATTGTGAATTGTTTGCAATAATGCGTATGTTGGCTGTCAGACCTAGGCCTCCGATCGGTGCTGACAACTGGCGACGGATTTGCGAATCTAGATGTACCGCAGCTGAGACAGATGGCGCTGTGTGTTCGGTTGGCCATGGGTTGTTCGTTCGAGGCGAGTCTATGCGGCCCTGTGGCTTGTGATTGGTCGCCGGTTAGGAGTGGGAGAATCGGAAACAGCTGTGACTGAATGGTGGATGGCAATATGGCGACGATCGGAACGGCCATGCTTATATCTGTATTTTCGGATACAATAAACAAGTTTTGAGTGAGAATCACGTCTTGAGTGAACCTACGAGAACGGGCAATAGTGGTGGCAGCGGTGCTCAAGATGGGAGAGTGATTCTCGTGGTACGGACGGACTTTTACTGGAAACCGTGATTGCCGCAAGTCAACACGTGGCACAGAGTGATATACGCAAGATGGCAGAGAAGGACATTTCACTCGATAAGTTTACTGGCGTGACAGCCAAGGATTGGATAGAGTGGCTCGAGGATTACGTATGTTACGCGGAAGGGAGAAAATGGAACCGGGAGAAGCAGGCGTCAAATCTCCGATTTTTTGTGACAGGCGACGTACGGGACTGCGTAAGAGACACTGGAGCCACAGACCTTAATGAGGTCGACACAGCAGTCCAGGCCCTGTTGGGTGGAAAACCGACCTCTCTAACGGCCAGTCAAGAAATCGATGCAATTACCTATAAGGGTAGCGTGCTCGTCATGGTCCAACAGATGCGGAGATGGGCGAAATATATTACCAAACAGGAAGAAGTAGATCAGATGGTAATGCTACATCTTCAAAGGCAACTACCTGTGGCGTACGCAGAAGAAGTGATCAAGCGGGACTGCCAAAACCTGAAAGAGGCAGTCAAGGTCGTACAAGGACTCGAGCGGGCACATCAAATCCGAGTGATGCGTCCTCAACAGCCTGAGCAGGTTGTGAGTCGTGTGGTGGAAGGTCAGAGAGCAGATGGGCATCCTGAGAGATCAGCGGGCCATCAGCAGCAGCATGGCTCTCGTGGCGGCTTTGGTCGCCCACCACCTCGTGGTCAGCGAGGAGGACAGCGAGGACAGTTCGCAGGGAGGTGGCAGCAGCGTCAACCCCCACTGGTGACATCTGCTGGTCAGTTCCAGAGGCAGCCACGAGGTAGGAGAGGGGCCCAGTGTTTCACATGCGGAGGTGAGGGACACTTTCGAAGATCCTGTGTGTTTAAGAATGACAGGTGTGGAACGTGTGGCAGAGTGGGTCACCTGAGTCCCATGTGCAATGGAAAAAACGAGACACGACCCGCTACACAGAGCCTCCAGTAGTGGGTCATGGGTGTGAAGAGGACTCTAAGGAGCCTGAACCAGGGGGGAGGTACCTGAAAGTAAAAGTAGGTGATAATGTAGTCGGTGCTCTTATCGATACAGGGGCTGATGAAACATTAGTTAAGTTGGATTGCCTGCCTCAGGGTACACCTACGTATCCCCTGGACAGTAAAGTTAAGTTAGCGGATGGAAGTGATGCAGATATTGTAGGTTGTGCTGTGCTAGATATAGAGATTGCCAAGTGTGTCCAAAAAGTAACTGTACTTGTGTCACGTAAGTTGTCTGAAGATTGTTTGATTGGAGCTAGGCTTCTCACTCAGCTGGGGGCAAAGATCGACATGAGCACAGGTTTGCTTCATGTCAGAACGGTGACTGTCCCACTACAGTGTTCACCCATGAGAGATCAGTACCATGTGTCTCGTGTGGTGGTGACTGACACAGTTGTGGTGAAGGCTCGGACTGAGATGTTGTTTAGTGGTGAGGTACGTGAGCGACGTTTGCAGGGTCAGACGTGTTTGTTGGAGCCAGAGCGTTCTGCTGAAGACAAGTTAGGCGTTTGTGTGGCTCGGTTAGCTGTTAAGGTTGATGATTACTGTGTTCCCATTCGTGTGTCTAATGTGTCAGCTGATGATGTGAAAGTGTATAAGGGGACACATATTGCCAATGTTCAGGTAGTAGGAGATGAGGCTGTGCAAGGGGTGGGTCATCCAAACCCCTCAGACCTGTCTGACTTTGACAAGGACCTGGACAGGGTGATTGAACATCTGACCATGCAGGACAGGAGTGACTTCAAACAGATCCTGACTGAGTACAAGGAGGTGTTTACAGGATTGGGTAGGACGAGCATTGCTGAGCATTGCATACCGACTGGTGACCACAGACCTATTTTTCAGAACTACAGACCTGTGCCGGGTCACATGAAGGGGAAGGTGGCTGAGCAGCTGAGTCGGTTGGTTGACAGTGGAGTTGTTCGGCCTGTACCTGAGTCGGAGTGGGCGAGTCCTCTCGTCGTCGTCTCCAAGCCGCACAGTAAGGACGTTCGTATCTGTGGTGATTACAGGCGTCTGAATCGCATCACTACTCCTTGTGTGCAAGTCATTCCACATATTGAGTCGTGTTTGCGGAAACTTTCGGGAGCTAAACTGTTCACATCGCTTGATTTGGCGCAGGCCTATCATCAGATGCCGGTTCATGTAGCTGATCGTGCTAAAACAACAGTCACAACAGAGTTCGGTTTATTTGAATATCAGTCTTGCCCTTATGGACTTCAGGGATTGCCTCACAGTTTCAATCGTGCTGTGGCACTGGCATTATCTGGTGTTAGTGTGGATGTTTATGTTCAGTATTTCGATGATATCCTCGTTTTGGCCGAGGACATGAGTGAGATGAAATCGAACCTTCGTGCTATATTCCAGTGTTTACAGGACGCTGGCTTTACTCTTTCGCTCCGGAAGATTCGTCTGTGTCAGAGGGAGGTGAAGTTCCTTGGATTTCTGGTCAGTTCTGAGGGAGTCGCGTGTGATCCCGAGAAGACGCGTCTCATCCGAGATTGGCCACAACCAACTACAGTCAAGCAGGTCAGATCATTTCTGGGGCTAGCTTCATATGTTCGTAAGTTTATTCCCAGATTTGCTGAGTTGGCTAAGCCGCTGACCAGATTGACCGAGAAGGGTGTGCCGTTTGTATGGACGTCACAGACAGCTGAAGCCTTTCAGGCTTTGAAAGCTGCTTTAGCGGCGCCACCTGTGCTGGCGCATCCGTCGTTTGAGAAGGGCGCTCCGTCGTTTATACTAGACACAGATGCCAGTGGTGTAGCGATCGGGGCTTGTCTAACGCAGAACGATCGGGTGATCGCGTATGCTAGTCGTCCGCTGACGAAGGCAGAGCGGCAGTATGCAGTCACAAAGCGTGAATTGCTAGCTGTAGTCTGGGCAGTGCAGCATTTCCACCAGTTCTTGGTGGGAGCTAGGTTCGTTTTGAGGACAGATCACGCAGCACTTCAGTGGTTGTTTAATTTCAAAAACCCAGAGGGCCAGATCGCCAGATGGCTGCTGATACTTTCAGAGCTGGATTTTGTGACGAGACATAGGAAGGGAGTTTTGCACAAAAATGGGGACGCTTTGTCTAGATATCCGCATCCAGAGGAGTCGGATTGTTCAGATGGTGTGACGTATCGATGGATTCGGGTCCCAGTGACGTCACAGGATGCAGATGTGGGAGGATCGGGACCAGTGACTGATGAGTTCCATGGGACACCGGTGTTGCGTGCTGTGACATCGGAGACCGAGCAGAATGTGAATGAAAGTAGCATTCAGGGCATGACCATTCAGCAGCTTTCACAGGAGCAGGACAGAGATGCTGGAATTCTGGAGCTCAAGGCGTGGAAACGCAAACGCGTTCGTCCGCGCGAGAAGCACCTGAGATCAGAGGGCGCCATACGGTTACTGAGAGAGTGGCGGCGGCTCGTGGTGCGTGGTGAGGAACATCCTGTTTTGTACAGACGGACGCAGACAGTAAGGGGAGCACCTACTTGTTTGCAGATGGTTGTTCCACAACACCTTCGTCGTGAGATCCTGGAGGCACTTCACTGTGGCTACGGTGGAGGACACCAAGGTGCAGACCGGTTAGAGAAGCTGGTTCGACAGCGATTCTTCTGGCCGGGCATTCAGTCCGAGGTGAGGGGGTTTTGTCAACAGTGTGAGGTGTGTGAGAAAAGGAGAGACGCACCCAGAGGGTCAGAGGCTCCCATGGGGTCATTGCAGTCCGAAGGATTCATGGATCGGTTGGACATTGATTTGGTTGGACCTCTGCCAGCGAGTGAACCGGACGGATATAAGTACGTACTGACGTGCATTGATTCCTTTACCAGGTTCTCATGGGCATTTCCGTTGCCAAATCAGGAGGCACGTACCATTGCTCAGGCGCTGATGGAAAACGTGATTTCTGTTTTCGGTATTCCTCGTGCTATTCACAGCGACCAAGGTCGTAACCTGACGGGTAAAGTGATGACCGAGCTGTACAGTCTGCTGGGTATTCACAGCAGTACGACCAGTGGGTATCATCCCGAGGGCAACAGCTATTCGGAACGCAGTCATCGTGTTCTGATGGCAGCTGTCGCCAAGATGTGTGCTGACCATCCAAAGGCGTGGCCTACTTGTTTGGGCCCTGCTGTGTTGTCAATGAACGCCAATGTACATGACTCCATAGGGATGTCGCCCTATGAAGCTGTGTTCGGACGCCAGGTAAAGCTGCCTGTGGACCGGATGTTTGGAGAGGGAGCCCAGGTCGCGCCGGATCAGTCAAGTGAACCGGACATTCTGGCATACGTGAAAAGGCTCCAGGAGACTATTGACAGTACTGATCAGTTGATTCGTGATGCTAGCGTTTCAGCTCATGAGAAGAGTAAGGTTCTTCATGATTCTCGTTTAGTTGAATCGGTATTCGAGGTTGATGACAGAGTATGGCTTCGTAAACAGGTCTTCAAGAGAGGAGAGACGCCGAAACTTTCTTGGAGGTGGGAAGGTCCGTACAGAGTTCTCGAGAAAAGGAGGGGCTGGACGTATAGGATTGGCAAGGAAGGAGCGGGTGGTGCTTCGAAAGTTGTCCACCACAATCGTTTGAAGTTGTGTGTGTCTACCCCGACCGTCCCACAGAGGCACTCGGCAAGAGGTGATGAGTCTCGGCACGCGGCGCGAGATGATAAGTCTGTGAGACCAGTGGAGGCTCGCCGACGTGACAGGGCGCGCCCAGATCCGATACCAGCAGATGCAGGCCGCGAGTATCAACGTAACCGTGTTTTGAACCGTCCTCGGGAAACCGACCTGACCCTTCCTGTGACACGGCACGCTGATGTTCGGGTAACTGACAGACAGACTGATGAATGCACAGGAGACGGGACATCAGATCTGCAGACAGACGGTGACGCGGCGTCGACAGACCATGTTGTTGTTGACCCGACTGACGCCCTCCCAGTGCAAAATGACAGTGCTGACACGAGTGGGGTGACGGATGCTAACCCACCCTTACGGCGCTCAGGCAGAGATAGACGTATGCCTCGTCATCTGGCTGATTACGTGCTGGATTAGATTTAAGATTTCAGTGTGTGCTACATGCATAAGATTTGTTTCGTTTCATAATAGATGTAGGAGAATGATGTCAGAGCTGACAGCAGAGCTTATCTGGATCACAGTATCTCAGTCGATCTCCAGGAATGGTTAAGGCAATGGTATTTACTGGCTGTGATATGTGCTAATTCATAAGTGCACATGTGAGTGAGCCCATATTAGATCCGAGTAGCAGAGCGGTGCATTGAAAACAGCAGTCTATGACTTACTGTTTCCCTCAGGTTAAGTGTTGAGTCGGTCAGATACAGGTGTAAAGTAATAACATGCAGGGACATCGTGTGATTTTTTTTCTACGCTACGTTATGTTGTCTGACAGTTTTGTTGACGGGTCGTCAACTTATGTGGCCGGGGGTATTGTTGGCTGTCAGACCTAGGCCTCCGATCGGTGCTGACAACTGGCGACGGATTTGCGAATCTAGATGTACCGCAGCTGAGACAGATGGCGCTGTGTGTTCGGTTGGCCATGGGTTGTTCGTTCGAGGCGAGTCTATGCGGCCCTGTGGCTTGTGATTGGTCGCCGGTTAGGAGTGGGAGAATCGGAAACAGCTGTGACTGAATGGTGGATGGCAATATGGCGACGATCGGAACGGCCATGCTTATATCTGTATTTTCGGATACAATAAACAAGTTTTGAGTGAGAATCACGTCTTGAGTGAACCTACGAGAACGGGCAATACGTATAACTTGGCCATTTTTTTTATAACTTGGCCATATAACTTGGCCAAGATATTTAGCTAAAACCTGCTAGAGTTAGTCATAATAACGCGTTCTATCACATATATTCCGTTTTTTTTTTTCGAAAAGTCAAAACTTTTTGAAAAAAATGTAAAAATGTAAATTTTGAATTTTATTATATAAAATTTTCGAAATTTTCAAAATTTCGAAAATCCGAGATGGCAGTTTGATAGTGCAGTCTATTCTGAGTCCTCTCATGCAAAGAAATTGGATCTAGCTTAAAAACTGAGCCCTTGGGAGCGATTGCCGTGGTTCAATGTTTTGCGTCGAAATCGGCCGAACATGACGTCACTCTGACGTCATTTCCGGCCGACCTATGGTAGCTACGAAGTTCAAATTTAGACACAAGGTGTCAAATTGATGCAGCCGAAGGTACTGAAAGTTTGGCGTTGATACGTCAAGCGATTTAGAAGTTATTGCAGAAAAACGGGAGGGGGCTATAAATAACCCCCCCCCAGTGGGGCGCGGGTTAAGAACTCTTGGACTTTTTTATTGTGTTTCGTTAAGTATGTTTGGTATTTTTTATTTACTCGTCAGACAGACATCCTCGGATTCCTGACAAAAATGTTCACTCTTGTAACTGAAGTTTCTTCTCTGCTCCTCGCTTAAAAACTATTCTGCTGTAATTGCAAAAGCAAACCCCACTATTGCTTTGGCGGACAATTGAAACGAAAATGCCCGGAATGGGCATCACCAAGAATCGAACCTGAGTCATAATGATCACTGCATTGATGCATTTAGCATTGCATCCATCCGCACAGTTGAGAAGCGGTCTATCAGTTTTACGCCAATCACGGTGAGTTATTGTCAAATTGATGTGTCGTAACGGACTTTGGCGTTTCGTGTCTCTTCGAAATTGAGCTACGAAAACTCAACTGATTATTGAGAACTTTTCTTGAAGTTCTTTGATTTGTTAATAAGGGGCTGCAGATGTTTACAATGAAAATAATGTGGAAATTCGGGGAAGGAGATTCTCTCATGCCAAACGAGAGAAGGACGCTGATGGATTTTCACAATGCTACGACCCGTCAACAACTTGCGAGGCTTGGAATAAAGCGAAACCCAGAAAAGTCGCATATATATTCCATGCTGTTGTTTTTATACGGCGAGAATCACGACTTTGGCCGCAACACCGTGCTGGTGATATCGCTAATGACCACAAATCATCCATCGGCATTTAGCCATGTGATCAGTTGAGCTCCTCATCTGAACTGCATTAGATCCAGAGAGATACCGTTGTTCTGTTAGAAGACATTGCGGACCCAGGTACGGAATACATATATCATAGTTTCAGGTAGGTATGTACATAAGTCATACATCATCCATACGGCCATTAGCGATCGTTATTTCCAACAGCGATCGTGTTTGAAAATATCCCTGTATTTTGAGTAAGTTTTGTGCCGCATGTCTGAATTGCGGGACGCTCGAGTCCCGGTGTTTCGGAGTGACATCGATCACCACTGCCGCTGCACGCGACTCACCAACAATGGAGTGCACCGTACGGCGCGGAGCCGGGATCTGGGAGCTGACGACTCCCGCTGGCACCTACAATTACACGCCATCAGCCACGCGCACATCTGCACCGCCGCCGCCCCCGCCCCCACCGCCGCCGCCCCCGCCCCGAGAGAGAGCAAACACTGGCGGCGACGTCATCCGCCATCGTAAAAATCGTTAGCACACGAACAACAATGGCGGTGGCGTGAAGCGACGCAGCGGCGACGATTACGTCTCACATTTGTCACTGGTGCGCCGTGCCACGTCGCCGGCGTCTGTCATCGATCGAGCAACAAACAAGTCGAAAAAAACAACGGTACAAATAGCTTTGTGCCATCGCTGCGCGTAAAAAGATGACTGTCATTGGTATGATCTATGGTGATTTCTCCCTATTGAGGCATTATCCCGTATTGATAAAATATGATGGCCCCCTCATCTACAAGGAGAAAACAGCTCTATTACGTCCTAATTCAGCGGCAGGGGCTGCGCGGCCGGCCGGCGCGCCGGTGTGTGCGCGCGCTGCGCACAATTGCGCGCGACGAGGTGACAAAGCGCGCGGCCGCGCAGAAACCGTGGCCATCCACACTGCCGAAAACACTGTCAGTCGCCCTAAGAAATCGGCCAACTTTGACTGGCCGGAATTCAGCGGTGATCACGACCGCCTTGTGGCGCTCGAGAATGTGCCATTGAGGCGGGCGATGATGTGTTGGCAGCGGCGTCTTTCAGCGCTGATGTTGCTGTAAACTCGGGATCAATGTCACACTGGGCCTGAAAGGCGCGCCGGGCGACTCCGTGTGAAGAGAGGCGGCCGCGGCTGGCCTCTCGAGCCGGGCCGCCCGCTGCGGCGGTACTGGGCGGAATAACTCGCCTGGCGGTTACGAGCGCCTAGCGACACCGGGCCTCCTCTGACTGCTCTGCTGTCGGCCCGTGATATGCACTCGGTATCAGAACTCCGGAATGTCGCCCTGGGAAACTTCGTGACGCTGCGACCGCGGCCTGTTGTGCGGTGGATGATGTATTTTATGGGCCAAACCGTACACAAAGGTTTGTTGAACATTTGTAATCGCTTAATGCCACTCAAAACAGCTTTTATGAGCTTGGGTGCAATTAAGCAGTACATGATATTCAACGTTTTATTAGCGCTGTGAAATCTGCACTTGGCACCGCAGTCCATGCCACGTAAGCACAATCCACCATTATATTTGTAAAATAACAGGCTGATTTCTGAGCGACGTTTACCTGCCGTTTTGTAGGGGCCGTTTTATTGCTCGCCAGGATTACTTTGTAAGACTATTTGAACTGGCGATGCGGCGTGAAAGAGCTTACTTCATAGATATTTTGTAATGATCACAATGCTATTATTGCAATATTCTAATCTACTATCGCGAGCCAGCCGCAGTTAACTCCTAAGCCGGCCACAGGCTACTCCTGAACCGACCACAAGTTACCACTGAGCTGACCACAGGTCACTCCTGGGCCAGCCACCGGGCAGCTAACTCAGGAACCTGACGATGCCTGAATCAGGGCCAGCCTGAACCAGCCACAGTTTCCCTAAGCCACCCAGCGCACGGGTCGCTCCGTGTCGCGGCTCGGGGTCGCTGCGTGTGACGCCGTGTCGCGGCGGTCGCGTCTCGTGTCGCGCGTCTGTCCACCTGGCCGCCGCTCACTACAACAGATGGCGTTTTTAGCCGTGGCCGCTTTCTCAGGGTGTCACCGTGTCGGCCGGTGTCGCCGGCGCGCTAAACAAACCGGCCGCGTTTTGCCGCGCAAAGAAGCGCCCACAAAAAGGCGCCGGCCGCCGGCGCGCGAGTGTGGTCGCCGGGTGACGCGCTGGCGGCGACAAAAGGCTGACCTCTGACCGGCGACCGATCGGTCAGCTCGCCGCCGACGGCTGACGGAGGGAGTCTGTGTGGTCCGCTGGCAGCCCGTCCGAGACGCGGCGGGACGCGGCGTGGCGTCCCGTGTCTGCCGGTCATCTGCAGAGGACGCTGTCCGTCGAGTCGTGGGACTGACGTGGCGGTGTGCTGCGCCGTGTCCCTCCCCTGCGACTGTGTCTCCGTCATCGCACAGTGCGCGGCTCGTTAGCGTCTGCTCGGGACTCGGCTCAGTTCACCTGTCAGTCCATCTTTCTAGCTCCTGCGGCCTGCTCCGGACGACTGGGTCCCACCGTGTCACCGCCGGCTCCGCACCCATCACCGCCACCCGTCACCACCGTCCTCAGCGCGTGTCACCCTCGAACGCCAGCGGCGCGCCGACCCTGCAGCGCCGCTGCACTGCGAGCTGTTTGGCAGATTGTTGCACTGTTATAAGTGCCTGTCATCGACTGTCTATCGAGCGGCCGGCGCGCGGCGGCTGAGGGCGACCCGGCCCGGCTCGGCCGCGGCGCCGTTCCACGTCTGGAGCTGTGCCATTGTGGCGCTGCACCGACAGCCGGCTGACGGTATCGGCCGCGTCGGTGTCACCGTGCACCGGTGTCACCGTGCACCGGTGTCACCGCCGGTGTCACCGCGTGCACGGCCGGCCGCTGCACCGTGCACCCGCGCCTCAGCACCGACCGGACGGACGGCCGCGCCACGCAACGCGGAGGCCCCAGCCTGCTGGATGTTATCCTGATGCTGTCTGAGCCTTGTGGCTCGTCGCTAAAATTCCCGCGGGAGCTGTATGCAGTTTGAATCTCTGATTATCTTGCGAATGTGATTTGATTAATTGGACTTGGGTGTGAGTTCACAATTATGTGTATGGCTGGAATGACGAGGTCAATGCCCACGCCATTACAGCACATGCGTAGTGTATGCAGTGTGCTGTGTGCATGTTCTCGCGCTCACGCACTCATCTCACATATACACGCGTCATCCACGCAGCCCCCTCCCCTCCTCACTCAATCTGACACACGCCAGAGCCCGCAGCCGTCAGCACGTCGGCTGGGACCGCCGCGACTGCAACCAGTCGTCGACAAATCGGGGACATATGTCGAGCGACGTATCGGCGCGGGGATCGCCGGCAGGGTGACAGCCGGCCGGCCGACCGAGACCGGGTGGAGCGCGAGTCGAAACGGCGCCGGAGAACGGGTTTGGGGGCACGGACGGGGAATGAGGGGAATGGGAATAGAGGGACGGATGGACGGGAATGGCCACAAGAGGTGAGCAAAGGGCACGACAATAGGTGACCGAGGGAAGAGCTGGAAGTGATCGTGTGAGGCTGTGACCGAAGCGTGAATTGGGACGGGAACGGGGTGGTGGCTCGAGGACAAGCGTGATGAGCTCGATAAAGGACGAGCGGATGGCTGCCTAGCTTGTTAGCTGATTGTTAGCAGTGCCCGATAGCGCTCATAATTAGGACGACTTTCCGCTGCTGATGGCTCAGGAAGAGGAGAATAACGGGGAACTGGGAATACACCTGTTTGGTATGATGGACATTGGACATGTAGCCTCGGGAAGGGGTCAGATGCTTGAACTGATGAACACTTTAAATATTTCACATTAATTTACCTCTCTTATCTGACGAGTACCACCATAAATACCTTCTAGGAGCTTTGTTGAAGCCCACCGTAATAGAACTGTCTCTGCATTTCAACATTGCAGTGTAATCCCCTAACCTCTTTCAACATCTCTTCAAGTATTTGAACTGCAGTGATGTGCCTTTCACCCACGTCCTTTCCACCTGAATGATCTAGATATGATTATCGAATGCCTATCAACAACAACCTGTTTAGGAATCCTGTCAGTGTTTCTGCAGGCATGACGGGATACTGTGCGGTCGGCGGCGACCGAGAATTAGGTGAACCTGCTGGATGACTGCATTTGTGACATGCTGGCGCACGGCACAGGGGCTCACTTCAAAGCAATACGGCATTTGTTTGCCCTTTCTGCTGGGCTAGTGAAACGGTCAGCGTGTTATATGAATGCGTTTATTTCGTCAGCTTCATAATTTACCTACTTTCTGGTGCTGAGAAAGACGCCCTCTCAGAGAGGCCGTGAAACACGGTCAATACGACTCTGTGTTGATCGCCTTTGAGTTCATTTCGCATTCCTGAAGGACGGACAAAGGAACAACCTGATTGACCCAACGTGGCTGGATTTTTAGAGTAGGGCTCTCCGTGTTTTCGTTGTCACATATTCATTTCCAAGATTCATCTGTAAACGAGCTAGAGTCAGTCGAATCGGCGAACGCTCAGTAAATCTTCTAAGGCTCGTTCTGGGTGCTGTACATATGTATTGCTAATGTCTTCCCTGTTTTTCTTGTCGGCAGCTTTCTTACCTGTCTCCTGCGAACTCGCGTAATACATAACCTTCGACTACGTGTCTCTTTTTGTAAATTATTGCCCGTCCTGAATAGTAAGCCCACCTCCCAACATTCCATATCATCTGTCTCTCTGCCTTGATACAAGTTTCTTTCATCGTTTTCTGATGAAGTCATAACGCCGCCACCACCCAATGCCCGGTTCATCCAAGTGTCCCATCTCTCCTCACCACCCCTCTCCCCTCTCCCTCCCGTCCGGCTGTCTCTGGTACACAGCCCGTCCGCGTCGTCCCACACCTCTCCTGAATGCCTCTCGTGCGTCGTCTCGTGTTGCCGGCACCACAGCCGTGGCCGAGCACCTGATTTAGACGCACCTCCACAATGGCTTAATTATGGCGGCGTCCGGGCCCGGGCGACTGCGACCGCTCCGCTGCATGGCCATTGACGGGCTGTGGGCTTGCACGATGATAAACGACTCTCGAGCGCCGGGCGGCTGTCATGGCAGCGTGCGGCAATCAGTGGCGCGCGCCGTAACTCGCCGCCGGCTCGGACAGCGCGCCGGATCTGTCGCACCGCGCCGCGCCGCGCCGCGCCGCATCAGGCCGCACCTTGCTGGGGTGGGTGGATTGGGATATATGTGCAATGCCTGCATGATGGGAGGCGAGTAAGTTAAATGAATGATAAACACATTACAGTCACATGTCTTTGTCAAGCACACTTGCAATACCAAGCAATTCGAATGTGGATATTTGCAAACAAGGCGGCTTGCAACTACGGCGGATAGGATGTCTTGCCTTAGATGATGGAAGAAGTTGCTTGTCATGCGTCGTTTCGGCTGTGAAGCAATGGCATTGCACCAATTGGGTGAAATCAGGATAGACCCCACCCCACCGCGCGTTTAAACTAATAACTTCGGCTTCAAAAGGCTCTGAGCGGCGTGCTACTGATGCTCGATATTTTCATACGACTTTTTCCTCGGGGAGCTATTTTCAGAATAGTATCACCTGATATAACGGAGGAAGTATTCAGTCTGCGATAACATTCCCAGTGTTGCCAGTTTTATCGTATAATCTGCTCTGATGTTGCCGTGCTCGTATGATAGCTAAATGTTTGTTGACGATTTCGTGATAAATCTTCGTAACGTGTAAAGTAGTGCTAAAACAATGCAATACCTATTGGTGATGCTAGGCACACCTGCGAGATGACTTAATTGCCTAGCTATAGCATATGCTTTATACGCTACTTGTATGTTTGCACTAAAACCTACCTACACAGCATACATACATACCGGGTGCCCCCCCCCCAAAAAAAAAACGTTCCGAACTTTGGAGGCCTATATCTCAAATTTGAGTGCAAATAACGAGCCAAAATTTTCATCAAGTTTGCATCACTTCTTTGCGCATTGGCATGCCAAATTGTAACACTGTACCATCATTTTCAAGCCAGCAATCTTATGTTGAATTAACTAAGACGTTTTTGCTTTTTTGCCGATGTTGAGCGGAAGTGATGATTGGCTTAGACGTACTTTGTTATAAAAAAAGAAAAATAGAACACGTGAATGAAAAAAGCACGTATGTTGTTATTTTAAATATTTTTTTTATCCCACTTAGGTGCCAAATATTCAAATAATGAGCCAAAATGGTGTTAATGGATGCCATTCGTTTCAACGTTAAATCCTGTTTCGAGCAGGAGTGGCACGGTGCATGGGTTACTGCTCATCGCCCTCCCTTCAAGAAGATCAAACAGTAAATCGACCGAATAAAGAAAAAAGCTAGACGAAATGTGTCACCCTGAGGCCTGAACCATCAATGAGACTAGCTGCCAGTAGCAGTCATGGCTGCAGGCCGTGGTGCCGAGATGGAAGTGGCCCGTTCACTCACATTTTTAGTAAACATCTGAGCAAAAAAGTAATTTTTACATGGCATGCTAGAAACACGAACCGTTTAAAAAGTAATTGATCGAATAACATAAAAATCATACCTTTCACTGAAAATATATGCCGCATTGACTATTGGAAGTTTCAGTGCTGCCATCTTTATCACCTTCTGAGAAATATTGATTCAAAGTTTGGAACGTTTTTTCTGGGCCACCCGGTAGGTTATATGCCAATTGTTCCATATTGTTGTAGGTATGTAGAGCATACGCCTTTTTAATTGTTCTGCAACTTTGATATTTTTTCTTAGTTTCAGTTTATCGCTTTTATAAGAGCGACCCACAAAGCTGCTCCCTGCAGTCCTCTCGTAACTCTCCTCCCCTACTTATCTGGCCCAAATTCCTGGCACCCGGCCTACCGTTTCCACCTTTCGGCCGGACCGCGGCGGTCGCACCTCGCGTGTCACCGCAGTGACCGAGTGGCGCGACTGAGACGATAACGGCGCGCCAAACAAACGGCGCGGCTGTCGCGGCGCGTCGCCGGTCGGCCGTGTTTGTGGCAATTTGGCATCGGCGGGCGGTGATGGATCGGAGACTGCAGCGCCCGACAGCACGGTAGCACTGGAGACCCGACTGCCGCACAGGGCGCTAGCACCGGCCGGCCGGCCGCCCGCCAGAGAACAGGGGAGGGGGAGGGGAGGATGAGCGATGGGTCTCGGCGAGCGTTCCAGATCAGTATTTACATATCCTCAGATGGGGATAGACTAAGGTTTTCAGCAGGGCAATAGGCGCTACACTTTTCATGTTTGCTAACGGGACTCAGCTGAGGCTGTTACTGTCATTCTTCACTACTACAGCTTCTCTACACTCTACAAATTTCCATTTGTTGCAAGGCTGAATACTTTTTTAGTGCTCCCTGAAGTTGAGATACTTCAGGCCGATACTATCTGGCCTTCTGGATACCAGAAAGGACCAGCATATCCCATAACAGTATCCATTTTTCTGGCTTTCTGTCGTCAGGTTGTCTGTTTACTGCCCACAATCCGGACAGGTGTCGGTTCCGATCAGTCAATGATGCGTCTCTTCCATCTGTATCGGTCGGTGACTCTGACCGCGGCCAGCGGTGGCACCGGGCGGCTATCCGGCGCCCCGGGCGGGGCTACAGCGGGTCCCGGTCCGGTCCGGACAGCTCTGTCTCGCTCCGAGCGGCGTGAGAGCGCCGGCCGCTGTCCGAGCGTGTTACACACCGCTCGACCGGTCACTCGATCTGGCTCGGACCGCCTGTCGTTCGGTCACCGCCGCGCTGTCCGGAGTCGGGGCCAGTCGGGCCGAAAATCGGTCCAGAAGCCGATTCGACATTGAACACTGGTGCTGCGCGGTGAGTCGACTGACTGGCTTGACTCCGGTGTGACTCTGGTATGACTCAGGCCGCCTGTAGCCGACTCTGGCGCGAGCCGGGCCGGCGGGAATGCCAGGCACGCGCTCCTGCAGCGACCGGCGTGAAATACTGCATTAAACGCCATGAGGCATCGGATGTAAATCGTGCGGCGCCGGCGCCGATGACCGATGCTGAGCGTGGGGGGTCGCTCGGAGGCGCCGGCCGGCCGCGGGGGGCTGATATCGGAGGTAACGCGCCGCAAATGCCGCCGCGCCGCCTCAGCGCCGCCTGCTGACGAATGGCGCACTGCGGCACGACCGCGCCGCGTCTGTCTCGGCGCCGCGCGGCGCGCCGTGATCGTCGACCGCCGGGGTCGGTTCACGCGGTGGCGTGTCGTGTCAGCGGGAGGCGGGGTCGGTCAGGGACGGTGGCGCGCGCTGTCAGGAACGATTGACGGGCGGCCCGGAGAGAGGCGGCTGCCGGGTGCCGTGATACGGGACGCTTTATCACGCCACGCCGATAAATATGACGGATGGGCCTGTTGGGCTTTGATTGCTGTGGCTTTGATACAAGCTTTGGAGGGTTTATTTATATGCGGGTGCATTTTTATGAGCAGAATAACTTTTAGAATATTTAAGGCTTATTCTTACCTGGCTTGGTTAAAATGTATATATTTCCTACATTCAGGGCCTATTAAATAACTTGGTGTTATGTAATGTTTACCATGTGATTCTCGGTCAAAGGCTGTAAACTATATAGTTAGCTCAGGTGTGAATGTTGCAGCTGAACTGAAACGCTGCACTAATCACATTTTTCAAATTAATCTTATCGTATTGCGTCAGCATCTGCCCTTTTTAGTTGTTATGCGAAGAATGTGCACAAACCGAATAACTTCCTTGATGCCGCTATAAAATGCATTTCTGTGTTTGCGTAAATAATTCGTTTACATGAATTCCCGCATAATGGTCAAGACCATGAGCTCGTTTGTTGCGGTGTCCCGTTAAATACCAGGGCACACGCGATTCGAACATTTTATGGGAGCGAAACTGACGCTAACGCTCAAAACAACACGACGCCGACACCAAAAATGGGCCAAACACAAATGCGACCGCCTGAATTCTTGCTATTCCCGATCCTACCAAGACCTTTGTGTTCACAACAAACAGATAACATGCCTCCGCGCCGTGCCCGTTACCTGAAAGCTTTATGGCGACTTTTTGTCTCCTACCCAGAAGGGTTTCAGTATTTTCCTGTTGCATTTATTTCTGTTGCTCGTTAGTTGATAGCCCATCGCGGAAGCGGGCGACACAGGTGCGACGAAGTCCTTCCTCATGCTAGCCCGCATGGTCAGCCTGTTGACCAAGGCGGTGTGGGGAGGCCATACACAAAGCTGGTCCGCAGACTTTCTGGCCCCGACCGATAATATTTTGAAGCATTTTTTTCAAGGATCGAATAAACAGTGAATCATTTCCTTTTGCCTCATCCAGTCAAACTCCGGAAGAAGCCTCACGTCGATTCCAAGATTGCAGCTATGTTCAATAGTGTCGTTCAAATTAACCCGCGCCCCGTAGGGGGGGGGGCCGAAACGGCCCCCCCCTGTCCTTTTCGGTCGATATCTCGTAAACGGCTGGAGATATCACCACCAAACTTTCAGGACCCCTCCGGGCATCAATTTTACACATTGTGACCAAAAAATTTTCCAGAGGCTATGATAGGTTGGTCACAAATGACGTCAGAATGACGTCATGTTCTGTCATTTTCGACCGAAAAAAGACCTTCGCGAGAAGACCTGTCAGGCCTACAGCTTTGAAGATACAGAAAAACGATCAAGACATAAAAGGTGTAGAATTGACAGGGCTACAAAACTGCTATCTCGGATTTTTGAAATTTTTGAGTTTTGACCCCCAAAAATCAAAAAAGCATTTTTTTGAATATATTAGCCAAAAAATCCAAAAAGTTTTTTGAGTTTCGAAAAAACCGGAATATATGTGATAGTACCTACCGTCTTCTATCTACATACCAAATTTCAGATCGATACCTTTTTTTTTGGCCAAGTTATAGCGAAAAAACTGTTCAAAAATGATGACGTCAAATTTTCAAACTCAATTTTTGGCAATTCTATACCTCGTAGAGCAAAACAAAGACCACCATTAGACTCCCCGTGACGAGCTGCATCGAATCGATACCCATTTTATGCAAAACTATCAACTTTGAAATTTGACCTAATTTGACCTGACCTTGACCTGACCTTCACCAAAACGTGACCTAGGCTGGCCCCAAAGGCTGCCTAACCCACATAATCGCATTTGTCATGTAAAATGGACCATAAAACATGTATCACACGACACTTTCATATTGTGACCCCCGTGACCTGACCTCGCTGTGACCTGACCTGGTATCAGTGACCTCAGATACCAAAGTATGTGTTTGACGAACAATGTACCATCGATGGTTTTCAATAAATTACCAATTTACTCGATTTCACAACACATTTCTTGAAATGCCTGTGAACGGTGAAAATCTGACCTTTGACCTGACCTGTGACGTCATCGGTTTGACCTAGGTCAATGAAATTTGGTCACAAGGTAGTTCCCGGGTGGGGCTATCAAACGCCGTTTGAATTTTGAAAATCGACCGGTAAATTTCCGAGATCTTAGGGGGGGGCCGAAACGGCCCCCCCCCTACGGGTGGTAGGGTCCGCCGGTAGCCCTACGGGGCGCGGGTTAAAAATCGACATGCCCTCGTGATAAGACTTGCACCATTAAAACATAACATTCATACATGCATTTACTATTCGATTTTCGGTTCTATTGGTGTGCATTCCATTATATGTTAATTTCAATCGAGCTGAATGTTTAGCAAATGTTCTTTATTCTGCAATCGATCCTTTTAGTCCATTGTAGAACGATTGTAGTTTAGGGATCTGTCAGTACGTTCATTGATTGAGTGCTGACAGTCCACAATATCTTGCGAGAAGTTTACAGCCGATAGTGATGATGGCTCAAAAGCTCACACCCTACCTCACCACATCAGCACTTGTCTGTCCCAGATGTGAACCCGATTGTTGGTTCTCGGGCGTCCTCCCGACCCCACCAGAGTTCGGCGGCTCGTCTGACAGCGGATCCGGCGCGGAAAACAGTCGGATTAGTGCGGCGGTCTCGGCGCGGTGCGGCGTGGCGTGGCGCAATCGGGGCGACAAACGCGGCGCAAACAAATGCGGTCGATCATTATCGGTGGCATTAGTGGCGCCCGGACGCGCCGCGAGCGTCTAATCCGGCTCGGCGGATGGTAAAGACGCAGACAGCGGGAAAAGGTGAGGACAGAAAGTCCGGACGGGGAGAACCTCCTTTGTGTTTGTGGTTATGGTTATCATGTATTTGAAAAGTGCCAAAATATTTGCAAACATGGGCGAAGGCAATGTCCCCGAGTTACGAGAAAATATGAAAACACGCAACTACCGATCCCTTTCAGTTTCGACCTTATTCTATGGGACCGCTTGATACAAGAACGAACGGTATTGAAAGTGAACCATCAATCCACAATGCACATGGAGATTATACAATTAGCAAACGCTACAACGTCATTTGGCGTTGTTGACTGCTGAAAGCAAGATGACTTCATAGTGTGTGTCTTATCAACGGTCACCCAGCACTAAGCTCTCTCCCGCGTGACGGGGTCGAAGGCCTCCCGGATGGACCTAGACCTCCCAGGGAAGAGGCTCTTCTCCGATCGGGACAGAGCACCAACCCTCTCACGCGCTCGTAAACCGATTCCGACGGACGACGGCCAGGCGACGATTTTTTTCTGCGAGTGTCCTGATGGGTCTGTGCGGCGCCGTGGGACGATTATGACCGTCTCTCCGTGTGTTTCCGTCCGTCCGAGGAGCGATCCCGCTGCCGGCTCGGTCGTCACGCGTCGTCAGCGGTCGCTTTTGGCGCCGGCCGGCTGACGGATGGAGATGCTGGCGAGCTGGCGGAGGACACCGCCGCCGAGGACGACGGACCGGCCGGGGCTGGGAATCGCCCGGTCAGCCGGCGGCGCGGCGCGGCAGCTTTGTCGGCGGCGCGCCGGTGACAAGGCTGGCGCGCCGGTGACAAAGCTGGCGCGCCGGTGACAGACTGCGCTCTGTGGACGCGGCACGTCCGAGACCATCAATTCGGCGCCACGTGTTGGCGTATTGTGCGCCGATACGTGACCGGCGCGGACGAGGCGTGCTACAGAGCTGCGCCGCCTTTGTCGGCGTCATCAGAGGTGCGCCAGTTTTGTGCCGATCGCCGGCTGCCGCTCTGGGCACTTCCGCCGCTGACCTGGGTCCACCAGAGCGGGCCGGGTGACACGGCCGGCGGCAGGGCGCGCCTACAGAGCGGGAGCGGGCCGACGGCGGCGGCTCGGTCGGCCGACAAACTGGCCGGAATGCTAGACTGTTGGGCTCGACGGAGCGCGCCGAACAAAAAGCCGATCGGCGCGGAGAAGGCCGTCGTGGGCCGGCTTTTTACGCGTGGATCAGTCCGTCGCGCCGCTCTGTGACTGCTGTGCGCCTTATCATCGTAATCGGAGACCAGACAATGTCGATGTTATTTGGAGATTCTCATGTCAGACTATAAAAGGAATGGTAATATGCGCCAAGAGCGGGGTCTCCAGTCCCTTTGAAACCACAAATACATGTGTCAAGAGCAAGGTTAGCTCTGTGACGAGCTGGGTTAGCACCATGGATACTAGCCTCGTTGCCGGTACACCTCTGTTACTTTAATTTTGTAGAACATATTTTCATTTATAATCATCTGTCTTCCCCGACGCCAAGGTCTCTTTTCACCATGTCACACTAAGGGTGGGCATCTGCCAGCGCGATGGGTTTTTACCTTGACTGTCAATCAGAGTCATCGATCTACTCCCCAGTCAAAGTGAAAACGATCCCGATCTGAAGTGACAACGCTGCGTGTTTTCTGATTTCATGCTGAACGAAAAGCGCTCCTGGACTCTTCCTAGCTTTTACAGTTTCCCTCGTTATTTGCCGCTCGGCGCTCACCACTGTGTCCATGGTCTGATACCCACACTGGAAATTCTTTAGGTTTATAAAGTTTATGTACAATCTCTAACAAAGCAGACTGACGGTCTGGGTGGCGAAGGATAAACAAAACAAGACAATGTGTAGTCTGAAAGTGAAACAGATGATCATGATAGAGAAAGCCAAAACAAATAGTCGTAAATTCCAAGGACCGTGCCCTAAAAATTCCGGGGTGATTCGGTCCTGTTTCCTTCCGTTCCGGGACTGAGCGTTCGATGTATGGAGTAGCCGGCCCATCTTCGTTTTATGGCGTTCAAAAATGTCCCTGGAACACGACAACAGTGTGACGGCATAAATGACGCCCCGTAGACGAGAACCGATTGGCACGTGAATGCTTATGACTTTACAGCTCGACGAACAGTTACATGAACTAATCCATCTTGTCAAGCCGGGCGGTGGAATTCTTCGGTGACAATTTTACGGCCCCGTGTAAAGACATCCGTTCTACGGTACCTCAGCCGCACCCAATCACGACAAGATTTACTCCGCACACTTTCGTTTTTATTATCCGCCTTCTTTGGCTGTTTTTCGTAATGATCATGCGCGCGGCCGGGTAATGAATAGCTCCCAGCGCCAGCTGACAGCGCTGAGCCAGCTGGCGCCATAATGGGACAGTTACCGAGCGGCGGCGACGTTTATGGCGCTACCTGCTCGTCGGCGGCGTGTCTGGCGCAGGTCCGCGCCCCATACGTCACCAGCTCAGCTCGGAGCCGGTGGCCGAGGTAGCGCCTCGGCCCTGTCCTTCTGAAAGGAGGACGTGTAGGGAGGGACAGTGTTGGCCGGCGCCCTCCCTCCCCGGCCCCGCCGGTCCCTTTGTGCCGAGCTCAGCTGTGTGGAGGTCGACTAGCCATGGTCACCTCGTTTTGACGGTACTGACCGTACTGACTAGGACTAGATGACGGCAGAATAAGGTTTTCCTGTGGTCTTGTTTTGCGAATGGCATTGCCATACATATGGTTTGATGTTTTGTTATGGTATGGGATATTCCAAATCATGGCTGCTACCAGATTATTCGACAAACACATAAATCATATTTAATTAATCTTAGCAAGAAAATGTCGAATCCTTTCATATGCATCCAAGGCCTCAATCCTAGAACACTGGAGTTTCCTTACCCCGAAAAAATGAATCTTGCGTAACTTTACTTAACGATAAAATGATAACTGTTCTGGATAAAAAAGTACAGTGCCATTTTGAATAAACTGCACTTATTTCTTGTCAACCAACAAGGACAAATTAGGAAATTTGAAGATAGCTCACTCCTAGGTTATGGGACGGGGTGTCCGGAGTCCCAATAATAAACCTGACCATTCCAAGGGAAACCGGATCAAATCCATCCAGGACCACAGGCGTAACACAAATTGCTTACCCGGGCAATTCCTTGCCTAGCCTTAACTTGTTCCCTCCGCGCCCAGAAAGGACAATTCGGTGGTGGGAAGATGCTGCATGTTGGCTTCCCGGTCTGTATAAGGCCAACGGTACCTAGTGTACCTACAACATTCTTCACGAAACGAGGTCCAAAAATACTGCCGACTTTGGAAGGTGGGTGAATTACTGTGGCTCTATTCCCATAGTCTCGTATTGTACTGAAGCCGTCCCAAACCCCATTTGTTGTTCAACTCTGGCCGCGCAGCTGTCTGCTCCGCACGCTTCACAGCTCACACCTTTCTCCTCGGCGCGGCCCCTTTCGACCGCATCCATCAGCACACCCCGCCGGTTTCCACAGTCCGCCCCAAAACACGGCCACTGTTCTCACTTCCCACAGAGCCCGTGTCAGTGGGCTTCTCAGGCCGCGCAGGTGGAGGTGCCACACTTCAAACAGCTCATTAGCTCCCTTCAGGGCGAACCAAACTCGGTCGGGGAGGGGACCGCACTCAATACGGTTCGTACTGCTTATACTGCGTCGTGCTGCTATATCCAGTCTGAGGTAGGTAACTGACAGGCGATAGAACCGTCCCTAGTGTGTCCTTTTTGTCCTTCCATTCCCGTCCCGTCCTGTCCCGTCCCGTCCGTCCAGTCTAGTCCATTCAGACCCGTCCCAGGCAGGCCTGTCTTGTCCTGTCCAGCGCGAGCCGGGCCGCCCAAACCCGTATATCACGGCCCATCATTAGGCCGTGCTCCCCAGTCTCGCGACATTCCTTCAATTAGCGTGTATTTTCTGAGCCGTTAAAACGTCACCGGCTGTTCAGGTAACGGCTCAATCACGCAGCGCAGCCCCATGGTCCCCGCCCGGCGCGGCGCGGCTGTGGCTCTGGGCCGGCGCCGCCGCCGCCGGCGGCTCTGGCTTCGGGCGCCGCCCGTGACAGAGGCGATTCGCGACAGTGTCGCCGATAAATATGTTTTCTCAACCGGCGTCGGTGCCGGTGTTAACTCGGGCGTGTTTGGCGGATGGCATTCAAATCGGCGCGGCCGCCACAAAAGCGGCGCCCCCCGCGGCGGCCGCGCGATGAATGAGCTGCGGGCGGGCCGGGCCGGGCGGACCGCCGCGCCGGAGACCGATGGAGACCTCAGAGGGGCCGGTCCGCGCGGCCCTAATTGAAAATGGCCCAACAGAGATGTCGGCGTGCGATGCTGCGTCTGGCCCGAGCCGTCCTGCCGATGGGCGCCCCACTGTCCGGGGACAGATTAATGGATCGCCGGGTTTTTGGACGTGTTGGCGATATTGAGATGTGCGCCGTCATTGGCGGCGTAGGTGGCTGATGGTGTTTGGCCAGGAAAGTGGGTGGTAACCGCTGAGGGGTTACATGACGGCAGATGGGGTAAAGATACCAGAAACAGGGATGTCGATGAAAAATTGTGTCTGGTAACCGTTATGTTTTGAATATTGAAGTTATCGGAAATAAATGGTGGTGCTTTCTTTTAGGTAAGTGATGTTGTAGTTCAAGTAATGAAGGAAAGAAATTCTCGTGCGATTGTAAATCACCAAGTAATTGGATTCGCTGGATGCGGTGTCTTTTCTTGGTAATTTGGTCCTGGAGATATGCATAAACAAACAGAAACTGTTACCTTTTTGTCATTCAAGTTTTTGGTCTGGGGTATTTTGAAGTAGATATCCGTATGTTGTACTTGAAATAAAGATGAGCATCTTTAAACACGGATGAACAGAATATCTAACTTTTGCCAACCTCAAACAGTTGAAAATGACGATGAAATGTTACGTTTGAGCTATAAGAGGCGAGTTCTTAAGCTGGAAATCGAAGATGTACGAGTACCTATACGTTTATTTTACTTACCTACTTTGAAAGATGCTACTGACATGCTTCGATGGCATTTTCAAAGCGAGAAAAACATCGCTAGAAACAAACTCATGCAAATGGAATTATCCACTAATCCTGCATCATCCACGGAGCTTGCCGGACTTCACCGGCCGATTTCCAGCCGCCATCACCCGAGTAGCATCCGGCTGGCGGCGCTCCTTCGTGGCAAAGCTGGCCAACACTGGGATCGATAGGCGGTCCACTGGCTGTATCGGGAGGCCGCGCCGCATTGGAAAGGTCTGCGGTCGGGGTACCGGGCACCGGCCGAGCACCAGATACAGTCGGCGGGGGCACCGGCCGAGCACCAGATACAGTCGGCGGGGCACCGGCCGAGCACCAGATACAGTCGGCGGCGAGCACCAGATACAGTCGGCGGGGCACCGGCCGAGCACCAGATACAGTCGGCGGGGCACCGGCCGAGCACCAGATACAGTTGGCGACCGAGCACCTACAGTCGGCGGCAGAGAGCGAACGTGCCCACACTTTCCGACACGCGATGCTTTCAGAACTTCCCGAGAAATTCGATTGAGCTATCGCATGCAGGGCGAATGGCCATGCGATCAGTTTCAGTGCAACTGGCTGGCTGTTTGTGCTCAAAGTGTACCGACTGCACCGAAAATGACGCAGTTTTCGTGCACGAACTTAAGGCGGTCATTCTCCCTTTGTGGAACGTGGTGTAAGATATCTTCGAATGTTCCTACGAGAGTCACCGATTTCATTTTTTTTCCGTTTGATCTTCTCTTACATGGATATGCGACATAAATATTGGATTACCCACACTTCCAATGTGGATTTTCTGGACCCCACCCTGTGTGGGGCACCTGCGGCCTGTTTTTCCCATCGACACCACACGGTATCAATCACGGCTCGGCTGGTGGACAGGCGCGTCGAAGCCGACCGTCGCCTGTGGTCCGCGGCCGCGGCGGCCATGGCGCCGCCGGTGGCGACGAGACCACCGCGATTGTGTCGCCTTCACGCCAATCGGCGGGCGAGGGCCCAACAAAATATTTCCGCGCCGCATCTGTCGCTGCGGAACGAGCTGTGACGCGGCGCACACAGGTCGACCTCGTCGCGGCGCCGCGGCGGGCCACACAGCGCGCTCAAATATTGTGATTTATCGCAGTGCTCGGCGGCGACTGAATGCGCGCCGGTCGCGCCGAATTAAGCCGTCACCGGTGTGACTCGGCCGGCGCCGACGCCGCTCAATGGCACACATGGGTAATCTGCCGGCGACGACATTAGTATTTCTAAACAGGCGGCGAACAGAGGGCGGCGCCGCCGTCGAAAGGACGGCCGCCGCCGACACAGCCGCTGCCAAATAGCAGATTAATAGAAGGCTGGCTTTGAAATCGCCGCCCGGATTGGCCATTCATCAGAAGACGGCGAAAGGTGGACACACCGGAACCCGGGCCGGCGGCAACCCTTGGAGCATTCCGGCCGCATTCAGCCGAGAGAGCGGCTCAGAGAGGATCGGGGGAGGGGAGGGGGTGCGGTGCGGAGAGGAGAGGACGAGAGATGAAGCCATCACGGGTGGAGGGCGATCCATCACGGCCTAACCGTGCCTAACGCGGCACCGGTGAGAGGACCGTCCGGGGACCACCACCGGGACCAGAGGACCGCCGGGACCAGAGGAGAGGACCATTCGAACCGGAGGACCGCCCCTTCCGGTGGACCGCCACGGCGTGGGGCAGGGTGATAATGAGGCTGGACAAGGCCTCATTGGTGATGTAGCCGAGAAAGTGGTTGGGTCTTCAATCTTCATCCTACGTTTAGGTATATGGAGCAGTTATTTTAAAGAAGCGTTTAGGTAGCCATGGATTGTAAGATTACGCACTAGTTAGTGGCGTTTTGAACAGCAATCAGGGTGAGAAATGACTAGCAACAACCATGATGTGTTTACATAAATAAATTTGATATAAACACCGAACGTCCACCAATTCGCTCATTAAATGATGCATATTCTTTTATTGAAAATTGTTGTAATAGCTTTTACGGTATGTTCACCAAATGTGTTGTTTCTCGTTCTAGTTCGCCGCTCATAAAACGTTTTATGTCAACCCACGGTGTTACTTATGCATTGCATGTGGGAATGCATATTGTATGCTGAATACAAACAAAGATGCTGTTTTGTTTTTAGAAGGAAGTGCATGAGCTCTGGTACAAAACATCATTAGCGTATCATGAAACGTGCTGAACGCGCGCCAACAAAAGTGTCCAAGCCTGTTCCGGCACATAAGCAAGGGAAGAAACGAGGAAAATTAGCCACGGCTTAAAGGTTTTGTACAACTGGTGGCATTGTTTAGCACATACAACCGCAATTAAAGCGAAAACTACGGTACAATACAGGTGGCGCAACATTAAAATTACGATATAATGACACGAGAAGTTCAGTGAGTTTGCATCTAAGGGTTGCATGAGCTATTGTTAAGCGAACCTAAAAATCAGCTGATACGATCCGCTTAGTTACTGCGGGAAAACAGTGTTATATAGTTTCGAAATCAGTTAATTGTGTTTTGAAACGATGGAAGTAAAACTTTCCTCTTGCCTCGTTTAACACTTTGAAATATGTATTTGATTAGATGTATTCTACACTCTCAAAACTTCTATAAAAAAATCTCGACTTTCTAGCCAATGAAACATTGCTCAATAATCCATCATGAGGACTGCCGTGACGTTGTATGAGGTCAAGCTGTGTTGGTTTAAAGCCACGAGGTGACGATGTTACAAGGTACTTTTCAATGGTCTACTTAAAGGGACAGTATCACCATTTTGATGAAATTTGACATTGCATAGGCCCCACCTTTCTGGTCCGGGAACTGAAGACCGATCCTCGAAGCTCCACACCGTTATCCCGCTATCGCCGCTCAAAGTACGAAAGGTGTACCACACTTTGAATCGTGCTTCACTATCTTCACTGTTTAAATGTTTGCGCCGTTTTGAATTGACCGCCAGTAATAAAACTTTTACCCTGGTCATTTCATCAAATTTTATAAAGCCAAAACGTTTTTCGCACTTATTCATCACCGTTAAATTCATTAAATAGTCGTAGGCAATTTCCGCTGTTTCCTTCGGATTCTAGCGGCTCAACAAAGGAATTCCTCCAGCTTGAATCACAATCTCCCTCCAATGTATGACGTTTATCACGTGATTGTCACGTGATATTTTCTCCCATTGTCAATTGCCACGTCCAATTGTCACTCCCTCCAATTGTCACGTGATATTTTTATAGGCAATACCTAAGGCTACCTCTCCCTAAGGACAACTCAATCAGAAGAACGACCGCGGTAAGCGTAGCGTCAATAATGTATTATCTGCGCCAGTTCTGTAGTAATTTTGCATGCTTCCAAACTGGCGGCCATGCTTGTATAGTGGTGGTTCGCTCATGAAAATGAATCATGAAAATGAAATGTGGTTGCAATATTTTTCACCGAGTTCGGTCCTCAAACTATGTTTTTCTGATTCAGAAAAATGAGAAATGCTAGTAAAAAAAAAATCAGCTCCATACATTGATTTTTTTTTCGATGATACTGTCCCTTTAAGCACATCGTTTTGGGTGCCAGGTCCGTCCCGATCCGTGCTGCCCAACTCATCCTAGCATAAGTTCGCCGTCTCCTGTAAGCGTAACCCCGTGTGTCAGCGTGTCAGCGTGCTGCTGTGTCAGTATGTGTCATCGCCCTTCGTATCACCGTGCGTCAGCCCGTCAGTGTGCGACCGTGTCTCGTGTCACCATCCCAAAGTCATGCACCGTGTGTCACTGCCCCCACATCGACACGTGTCAGTAGGCCCCTGTGTCACCGTGTGTCACTGTCTAATGTCCCCGCGTCGCTGTGTCAAGTTTAAACGGCAGAAGTGTCTCAGCAGCTGCCGACCCGCTAATGCCGGCTCACGGGCTCACGGGCTCCATGAGCCGGCGTCCGGCAGTGTGCCGAGACGGGCGTGCGCCGTATCCACCGATCTGGCATGCACAGTTCCGTGTCCGTACAGGGGACAAAAACTGAACATGGCACCGCCGCCAAACTCGGTTAGCGCTCAACGGCAACGGAATGAGGACTTACCGAGCAGGAAAGGCCGGCGCTAAAAATGACAAGCTGCTCTGCCTTCCCCGTAACGTGTTTGTAGGTCTAACCGCCGTCCTACACTGGCGGTTACAGACGTCGGTGAACCCAGTTGGACTTCATTTTACTGCTGATTTGACGGACAGTCAGTTTGAGTGACATGACACGATAGCGACCCGGTCGACATCCACCTCAGGAATGTATCGATCACGAGTAATCCCCTGGCCGGCCGTTTAACCCGTGCCAGTATGTTAATCCAAACAGACCACTCCGCCGAGACATGTACTGGACCGCTATTCTCTGCCGGAAGCCCGTTGATATGTTGCAGTCTGCCGTCTCATGCTGATAAAATACAAGACAAACAGGCTTCTGACTGCTGAACGGTGTATTTTGCAAATCCGGATATTTGGTGCATAATATTTGCTAGCTATGTTTGCAGTTCAAATCACTTTATCTTCTCTGGTGACCGAGGCTGACTGGATTATTTGATTTCTCAGTGCCAGATGCATTACTTGTGCTTGCTTTCATTACCAATGGGTCATGTATCCTTTTCTTGATGATTGGGGTCGTTTGCCTTATTGGTTTGAAGCTCACTCACTATTTATACTTTCGCTTACATTTTTGTTTTGTTTCAAGTTTTGGCTCCTTCTGATCATGATCATATTGTTACACCCCCCGCCCCCACACACACATACAGTGCCCGGCGCACCTCCCACCCCCTGGACGTGGTGTCTGAGTTCCGTCCGTCCCGTCCCGTCCCCATCCCGGCTGGCTGCAGCCTCTCCGACGTGTAGGCGACTCTGACGGATGGGCTCAGATCGGCCCCCGATGGCGCTCCCGTCTGCCACCGGCGTCACTCCCGTCTGCCACCGCCGGAATGGATGGCGTCAGGCCCGGGCAAACCGAGTGGTACTTCACCAGACAGTCAGCTTCTGTATGAAAATATGAGCCCCAATGTGGCAATAATGGGTAAGTTAGGTTTTCCTGCCAATTAATTTTCAGATCTTTTGCAAATCGTTACAGCGGCATATGATGTAAAAATTGTTTATGGGTCAGTTCATAAAAACATATGCTATGGTGGCTAGCAAGGGAGAGAAAAATAAGCCAGTAGCCTTGGTCATATAAGACAACATCTTAATTGAACAAGCCATACTGCAAGGAGGAAAATATCTGAACCCTTTGGGACAATCGCCGCGTTGGAGTCCTGACCAACCCCAGCATTGGCTCATTGCTTGTCGCCTACTCGTTATATAATGCTAATTAGCGGCTGGAATAACTGCAAGCCATCAGCAGCGCATCGGGACGTTGGATGTAGCACTTAGGTTATGTCATGATTTTGACATGACTTATTACCATCGCTCTGCTGTCATTGGTTTGATAAGTTTGGTGTCACGATTAGGGTTTTTTTCATAATGCGATGCGCTTACCTTTATGTTTATTAGATTGATTTTATGACTATGTATTAAAGGCTTTCCTATGGACATAGTGCATCTGCTCGCTTCGAAATAATCAAACCTGTCGCTGATACTTCCTAATTCAACTCAACCCGGCAGTTGCCACTTCTTGGCACCGACTTCAACCAAGAACTCGATCGATATGTTTGCCGAAACAGTCGTCAAACCGTTCCGCCGAAGCCGGTTAGCACTTCTTTCCTCCGAATATCCCCAGCGGGCCCGCTATGCCGTCCCGCCATAACAGTGTCCCGAGGCCGGTCGGTGTCCCGGGATAGGTCACGGCGGCTCCGGTTTCCCGACCCCCGGTGCCAGCCTTTCCTGCAGGGCCGGCGGGGCTCGTTTCCTGCCGATGACATCAGAGGTCGGTGAGAACAGACGCACTGATGACGCGCGTTCACACGGCCGTACCGACAATTACGGTGTCACGCCGAGCGCTGGTGAAAAATACAGACAGTTCCATAGGCGACCTTGCGCCCACGATATGCATGTAGCGGTGTCGAATGATTCTGGAAAATTGGGGTCTAATGCATGCATGGTTGTACACAGACAAGCCGTTAGTATGTTAATGGTCTCATGTGAGCAGACTGTTCACACTGAGTCTGTTTCATCGTTAGCGCCGTCAAATCATGGCGTGATCATGGCAAAGCATATGCGATGACCGCTGCTTCTTGTTTCGCCTTTACTCAAACGATCACTTATAACTCATGATCTTAAACCTTCGAGAAAAAAAATACCCCGTAGCGATGTGGATAATAATCAGCTAGTTATTTAGTATAAAGAGGAATGTTAATTTTTCCGAAATTAGCTTGAAGCCCTGGAGGTGATGTTACAAGAATGGTTTCAAGAGACAAACCCATGGCCTAGACGGCAGTCCCGTCAGGCTCAAACCTGGCCCATACGTATGGGTTTGAGTCTGAGATGTATCACCATAGCTAAGAACCTGTTGACTCCTCAGAAATACACGGGGCGTAACCGACACCACCCACTCCACAAAGTTTGTGTGTCTGTGTCAATCGACACACCGTCTGCGAACAAACAGCTCGTGGTGTCGGTGTCAGCGTGTCACTCAGCGCCCTCTCTGACACTGGTGACACTCCTCTCACACACCGGGTCCAAACAAAACAACACCCCGCGGCTGCGCGCGGGGCCTCCCTCCCCGGACCGGTAAACGGAGCCGCACAGGCCGGCGCTGATCCTCAGCCTCCCATTGAACGCCTCTCTCATTAGGTGGACCGCGCTGCGGCCGCCGACGGGCGCTCCACTGAGAGCGCTGTGCGCCCAAAAAGCCCCCGCGGCGTAATCTGGCGCACTGGCGGCGTAATCTGGCGCTGTGGCGGCGCGGCGCGCGTCTCCGGTTGGACGGGATCGGGTGACGGACTCGTTAGCTCGGTGTGCTGTTGGCCTACAGTGGTGAGCGGTATCGGTGGAGAGAATAGGGCGCTCTGTTGAGCTGTGGTGAGCCACACAAACCACGCACGCAGAGAGGGAGGAGGGGAGCGAGACCGGCCTGGGAATCGGGCAGAGAGTGTGCTGATGACCATCGAGGAGAGCGGTAGCGCTTCAGTCTGTCCCAGTTTTCCGCTGAGTACAGTGGTGAAGAAAACACTCAGCCAATAATCACAAATATAACATTATCGTTTGCATTTTGTGACCTGTGTAGGTTTGGTATTTTACAAAGAAAAATACTTAAACTGTGTGTTTTCCGATCTCTACCAAAAGACTAACGTTACCCACATGTACAGCCCACCACTAAAGTAATGTAGGGTTTTACCAACCTCAACGGTTGGCTTTGACTGGCGATTGTTTAATGCGGAGTGATCGAAAAGAAGATGTCAGTAGCTAAAGTTGCAGCTGCAAGGGTGACGATACATATAAGCTACATTCAAAGTTTCACTGTAGTCTGGTTAATCGTTCCTAAGCTTCAGAAGCAGAACATACCCATGACTGAAACCCCACATTACTTCTGCTGTGGACTGTACCTACATCATAAATATCTCCTGTTTTCGCGTAATGAATCCCGCGATTTATTTTCTTTTGTCCTCTAACTCATCCGTTGCAAGCTGAAAAAGCTTGTCGCTTGCCGTGATGCATGTTAAGCTTAACCTATGCATGAGCTGTATGGTGATTATGGTAGCACGTTCTTCGGTCTATTCTGTGTCTCGTTGATCGCTGATGAACGAATAGACGGCAACACACCCAGAAATTGACACACAAATTAACAGCGTTGATGTCGGTCACGACACCGCGCCCGTATAAGGCCGAGTGGTAATTTCCTGACTCGCCATCAGCGGTGTTGCATGTCACTTCATCCTGTGCTTATGTTGTTGCACCGAATGTTTTCTTGTCGCCTGGAAGCTTATTGTACATAATGCCATCCAACAATAACAAAACAATCACTCGTGGCGGCGATACCGAACTGGAACCGTGTATCGCCGCCGCTTCGTGTCTTGGAACCGCTTTGCTACTTGTTAAGCTGCACATGGGAACTATGTAGATGGCTGGTAGAGGGCTCATTTGTCACATTGTCGGACATCGCATCGCGTTTCAAATCGACCAGGAAAGCTGGAAAGAGACAAGGGTGAACTGGCCGAGCTATTGCGCCATGGACGTGCTGGTGGGCGTACTGGGTGGCCGGACTTCTAAATGTGATTGCAGATTCATATGCAACGGTTACTCTTAATCGTGAATTGAAAGCGTCGAAGGGTACTTACTCGTACATCGATATGTTTTACCAAGCTATTACGTATATCATTAGCGAATAACA
Source organism: Amphibalanus amphitrite (assembly GCF_019059575.1). Taxonomy (NCBI): domain Eukaryota; kingdom Metazoa; phylum Arthropoda; class Thecostraca; order Balanomorpha; family Balanidae; genus Amphibalanus; species Amphibalanus amphitrite. Next base: position 445,224 of record NW_024881921.1, read on the forward strand.
CTCAGCGAATGCTCAGGAGTTCGGTTGCCATTTTTCGTATGGTTCTGTTCGTGTTTTCCACATCTCTTGCCAAGTTCCTTCGCCTGTGGTCCGTTTTGTGGTGAGGTTGGAGCTGGGATCGATCAGGGCTGGACCTCATCTCCCTTGAATCCCCACCCGTGGCGCCCGTCTAATCCCAAAAACCGATTGCTGGCCCACGTCGCTCCGGAACTCCCCTCCCTCGCACCCCGCCGCAAATCGGTCCCCTAAATCCGCCGGCCGACTCCGCCCCGGACCCCTGCGAGCAGTGCTTGACGTGGGGCGTGTGGCGACCGTCCCGGTCCGTCCCAGATGGTCCCGGCTCGGTCCGAGGACCACCGTGGTCCGCGCGGACCGCCGTCACTGTCTGCACCAGACGATACCCAGTCCCGGCTTTATATCCCCGCCCCAAATCCATTGGTCGCCGGCGGTGGGTGCCGGTCTGACCCGACCCGGCGGTCCGACCCCTCCCCTCCCCTGCCCTCTCGGCGGCAGGTCGGCCATCCATCAGCGGACCTCAGGCCGCGTCGGTACAGTCTCGGCCCGCCCCCGCTCCGGACAGTGCCGACTTCCGACAGCGCCACTCCGCCCCGTCGTTGGTCAGCGAGCACATTCCACGCGCGATGACCGCCGGTCACCCCGCTGTGATTACCAGCACCGCGCTCGTGCCGCCGAGTCGGCCGTGTTATGGATACTGGGCTATCAATGACGCCGTCAGAGGGGCACCGGTGACCCCCGTGGCGACCCCGTCCGCCGTCCGCCGGCGCAGAGATGTATCCATCTGCCGGGGAGTGGTCATGTCCCCCGATCGCTGTCCGCCTGTGTCAGGTGGGCCGCCGACCATCGCTCGGTCCCCGCCGGGCTGTTTGCCCGCGCCAGGTGACAGCCGTCGAGTTGGTTTGGAGAGGTGCGGCGGGTATCTTCTGCGGTCACCGGTCACTTCAGGGGTCACGTCTGACAGCAGGTGGAAATCGACGCTCCACGACGGGAGGGGACCGACCCCCGCAGACCGAGACGGTGCCGGGACTGGTGCCGACGCGAATAGACGGCGGAGACGGAATGATAGGTGTACTGGAGTCGTTTGGCGGGCAGACAAGGGCCGCCAAAGATTCATGCGCGCACTTCGTAATTAGATGGTAGGTATGAACTGTAACATAAACCAGCATCGTGGAAAGCAACGCTGCACTTTCAGCGTTCACTTCAACGCCTGTCTATACTGCAGCTATGTGTCCGAATTCCCTAATTCCGGTTTGCGGAGCAGAACTGGCGCACCAAGGCGACAACCGCCAGCAGTGAGTCACGAGCGCTGCGCTCACATCAGCACCTATCGTAATCACCGCCGACAGCCCGTCAGGACTCACTCGGAAAATACGTCACGTTCCGATAATTTACGATCCATAAATTTACCGACAGCAAAAATGGTGATGCTGCTTTGTGCTGCTGACCACTTGAATCAATCTTTTTGATGGATCAATCAGAGTCAGTGGGGGAAACTGTGGTCAAATCTTCTATTTTTGGAAGCCTTCCATTTTTGGAAGGACCTTCCATAAATGGGTATGCATTTTCCAAAAATGGAAGGCTTCCAAAATTGGAAGGTCTAATCTCAGTGTTCCCAACTGTGATTCACATTCTTTGATTTAAGTTACGGCCTTTTTAAATGTGTAACATTAATAGTTGATTTTGCCATTTATGATCATTGATATAAGGAGAAGCAGCAGTGCTAGTGTTGGTAATACAGGCATGCTATGTCAATGTACATAGTGATATAATAGCATGGTGTCCTGGCGCACTACTCTCTTTTTCTACTTCTAGAGGACACATAGAAATTCAGAAGAGAAAACAGCTGGTCAATAACCAACCAGGAGGAACACAGCTATAGCCCTGACAAAAAATGGTTTAAATTAAACTTACTATTCCTCATATAAATTGAAGATTCATGCTCCTTCGATAGAAAGTAACACGAAAAACGGCGCAGCAACGCCTATTTAATTCGTCCCATATTCCGGAAAAAACATTGAAAAATGACGAGACCTCCACCCAAATGTTTGGCAAAAGCCTTAAAAAATTGAAATCAACCACACAATATGCTAATAAATGCAGAAAACGGCAACAAATACAAGTTTTACTCGCCACTACACTCCCGAAACCGCCGCACTCTGTCCAGACAATTCCGCACTGTAAATAAAGTCGGCGGTATCGAACAAGCATGGCCAGTCACTAAAGTACTTTTAAGGATATTTACTTTTCGTTTTTGATGCTTTTTGCTTACAAAATGTTTGATAAAGTCTTATAAAACCATCGTTTGTCGGTAAATTTTTGTCAATTTTCCACGACTCATTACTTTGAAAAATTACCTAAAATACATCCACGCTAGGATTTAGGCATCCACGCTAGATTATGGACACTTCACTATGGCGAATAGAAAGCGACCAGGGGCGATAGTCGCATTTGCCTCATGTTCGGCGGAAATCGGTAAGTTCCAACATATGCGCAACATTTTCTATATTTGGGTACGATGACGTCGTCAGCGTACCCATTTTTGGAAGGTGCGTACCCATATATAGAAAATCCTTCCAAAAATGGAAGGCTTTCTAAAAATGGAAGATTTGACCACAGTTTCCCCGACTGGAGTGGCTGATCTGGGAGTGGGCACGGTCAGGACGGGCAGATAGCGACCCAACACCTGCACGTGCAGATGACGGGCCAAACGGCACTCACCTATAGCTGTCGCAGTGAAAACGTCTAACGCGACATTGAGTGTGAGCAGAACATCGTGACGGTGACCAAGGGTGGTGCTTAGCACTGTTGTGTGATGGGGCGCTCGGAGGAATGACCAGTTTGACATTGCGTTATTTTAAGCGTATCTGCGGTATGCCATTTTCATTTTGTTTTTACACTGTTTTATAAATGCAGTTTCTGGATGGGGGCTGAGGATTGGATTTTTAATCAAATAATTTGTCCAGTAATACAGTGTTCAATCGACGATCCCCGGCATTTTTCACTAAAAATGTTGTTAGTCTTCACAGTTTCCCATTCCAGCAGTTCAGTTCTGTTTACCCTGTGACCCGTCCCCAGTCTTCAGGGAGACTGAGGCAGCCCAGTCTGAGTCTGGCGCGGCGTCCCTCCGTCCCACTACCCCGCTGTCCCTCTGTTCCTGCTGCCAGACGCCCTGAGTAACGGTGCAGGCCGGCCGGTCGGTCGGGAGAACCGTCCGTCCCGCCACCAGCCCCGACACATGTCCAAATCATTTGACAGCAGCCTCTACAGCCGGCCCGAGCACCGGGTAAACATTTATGCACTGGTGTCAGCCGGGCCATAGGCTACGCGCGCCCCGATGTCACAAACGGTCAACGTCTGATAGCCCGACTATGCAGCCGGACGTCAGCATTGGGTGGTATATTTTCAGAGAACTGTCACTCATTGTTAAGGCTATCCAGCGCACTACGTCCCAGATTCACAAGTCGAGGGGATGTCTGTGGGAGACACCAGCCAGCTAGCTTCCCTTTGCTGTTGCCTTTCTAATCATGGTGGGTCACTGTCCAATATCGTCACTTGTGTGAATAGATCGAAACAAAACAATGCGATATGCTCATTATTCGCGCAGCAGAAAGGAAAATCTTAAAATGCTTTGAGCTATTCACCGTATTTTCAGACAACCAGCATCTAATGTTCACTGCGATTGGCTTGCAAGTGTTTTTGCCTTCTCATATATAAGGAATAGCTTTTTTAGACAGCTTAGCTCTCGCCTCTCTCCCGTTAAAATCCACAGCAACGTGCAATTGGGGAATTTTGGTCCTTCGCCCGTGACTTGCGCATTTGTGTGAATGTCGGCCGGAACAAAAGAAGTGGGATAGTCTGCTTTTAATACGCGGTACGGTCAAAGATGGGGACTTATGTTTTCAATACCTCTACGAATATTTGCGTTTTTATCATCGGCTGTTTTCCGTCTATGCGTTGAGCACAGTTGTTGCCGACTTGGCTTGCTAAGTGGAAGTAATTAATGCTAGAAGTTTCTTTCACTTGGGCCTCTAAAAACGTTGCTGGCGAGCGTCAGCTCAGAAGAATTATGGACTAGGATAACACATCGCGCACGGAGAAGGCGCCGTCTGCACGGAAAACGCTCACGCCACCGTTACCTGCTCATGGAACGTTTCCTTTATAATCTGGCGCCGACCTTAACGACATTCCAAGAGCCGTTATGAAGGAAAGATAGCTATCAGCTATCACCGTCTGTGTTTAATTATATTGCACGGCGTTGTTTATTTCCCCAACAGTACAGCTACTCGAGACTCGGGCCACGCTGCAGACTACTGGGGCTGCCCCAAGAATGGAAATGTCACCGGGCCGACCCGAAACAGGATAATGTGACGGCTGCTGGTGCTATATACGGAACAATGTGTGTTTGTACATTGAGGCACACAACTTCTATTGTTTATTCCTCCAGAGAGGGTAAACGGTTACAAAACAAGAATGTAGGACGCGATATTTTGTTGTTTGAAAGGGTTCATTTCGTCTGTCTCTTTTTTTTGGCGGCTATATTATATGACAGACTGTCCCAAGCAATGTGAAACTCTCGAAGGTAAACCCAGTTTGCTTAGCTCATCTAGCTTTGACATGCTTTTGGCATCACTTTTTCGCAGTAACTGACATTTTTGCTTGTTAAATTTTGAATTTTGGACACAAGACCCAGATATTTGCCTCAAAATGTTTTCATGCTACGGACTCCAAGGCCGGCAGACGGGCAGCCAGCCATGCACTTTTCGAAACTTTTCGGTTCCTTACATTCTGGACAGTATTAAAACTGAAACCGGCAGGCAGCAGTCCATCTGATGGTGCCGGTTACCTGCCGATTCACAAGCGGTAATTATCCGATCCCAAGCTGCTCACCAACTGACCAAAACTACTGGCTCAGCTCTTGCAGCACCAATGCTTATGACTGGCCAGCCATGGTGGTCAGACCTATTCGCTTCAGCTCGCACCGTCTAAGTATGTACCAGTGCAGTCCGCCGTCTAAATGACTGCCAAGTCCAGACCGCTTTCTGGTCAGTTGGTCTGCCCCTCGTCTGACGCACGGCTGATGGACACGGCCGACAGACCGACCGGGACCACCCAGTCCGCCGGCTGTCGCCGTCCACATCATCTGCGCTGACACGGACCCCCACCCGGGGCGCACATTGCTCCAACAGACGGTAAATAACTTTTGAAAATACCAATTTCCAATTTTAGTGTTTTCTAGACCATAATTTTGCGAGGAATCCGATGGTGTGGTCCCCGAAATCTGAAAAATTTCCATTTTGTAGACAGCACCTATTTTTTGAAAAATAAATATTCGTCAGGCTTAATAGTCAAATAAATTGGAAATATAATGAGTTAATTTTTGTAACAACACTAGAATGTGTCGAACATGAATTAGACTTAGAGATATAGTTTAGCTGAGATGATACTATATCTGCGCATACATGTACATGAACTAGTACATTAACCCTCGTCGGCCGAGAAGGGGTGGGGCGGGTGCCGCCTAATAGGGCTTTTCGCGATAGCTTAAAACTCGCTTAGGGTACACAGCTGAAACTTGGCATACCTAATCTTTTATTCGAGCTGGATCTTTTGACCTCAACTGCGTTTTCAGGTCAGGTCAGGTCACTGACCTATGACGTCATAAATGAGCCTCTGCGAGGTCCCCAGATGTTGCAACTTTGCAACGCCCTCAGTGCCAGAGGAACTTTCACAGGAAGATGAAACTTACAGGACGTAGTATCCTTCAGAAGTCTCACAACTTGTATATCTCGGATTTAACCTAAATGTCACATGAGGTCAGGTCGGTCACGTGACCTCACCATTATAAGTCAATGGGGGAAATACGAAAACTGTTATTTTGGCGCCGGTAATGATCTAAAACTATCCCAAGCACATGAAATCGTGGTTTCATGATCGGACCTTACAAAGAGTACATGAAACCACGATTTCATGTGCTTGGGACAGTTTTAGATCATTTCCGGCGCCAAAATAACAGTTTTCATATTTCCCCCATTGACTTATTATGGTGAGGTCACGTGACCGAACTGACCTCATCTGACATTTGGGAAAAATCTAAGATATACAAGTTGTGAGACCTCTAAAGGATACTAGGTTCTGCAAGTTTCATCTTCCTGTGAAAGTTCCTCTGGCACTGAGGGCGTTGCAAAGTTGCAACTTCTGAGGACCGTGCAGAGGCTCATTTATGACGTCATAGGTCAGTGACCTTACCTGAAAACGCAGTTGAGGTCAAAAGATACAGCTTGAATAAAAGATTAGGTATGCCAAGTTTCAGCTGTCTACCCTAAGCGAGTTTTAAGCTATCGCGAAAAGCCCTATTAGGCGGCACCCGCCCCACCCCTTCTCGGCCGACGAGGGTTAATGTACTAGTTCATGTACATGTATACGCAGATATAGTATCATCTCAGCTAAAATATATCTCTAATTCATGTTCGACACATTCTAGTGTTGTTACAAAAATTAACTCATTATATTTCCAATTTATTTGTCTATTAAGCCTGACGAATATTTATTTTTCAAAAAATAGGTGCTATCTACAAAATGGAAATTTTTCAGATTTCGGGGACCACACCATCGGATTCCTCGCAAAATTTTGGTCCAGAAAACACTAAAATTGGAAATTGGTATTTTCAAAAGTTATTTACCGTCTGTTGGGGCAATGTGGGCGGTGTGCCGCCGCCGGCTGACATCATGGCACTCCTCCGCGCGAGCTCTGTTTATCGTTTGTCGATATGAGCCGCGTATGCGGAGTCGTGGGTGGGTCGTGCGTGGTTGTAAAGCGACCGTGACGAATATGCCATCAGCCGTGAATTTTGTACATATCTGCATGCTTGTTAAGTTGTTTTACTTTTAGTTCTTATTGGAGAAACGTTACGGCGCAAATTGTGCACATTGACAATAAAACCATTTGGATAAATGATAACAATAACACGTCAAATGTATATTTAAACACACACAAAGCTTTCGGTATGAAAATACCTTGATCACTGTGTTAAAAACCATTTGGGTTGGTAATTCTTACGTTCAAATTTGTTTGCTGATTTGACCAATCGAGACCGCGAGTCGATGTGCATTCTGAAATTCGCATACAGCCCCGCCCTGGCCTGCTCGAGTAGGTACGGCCCTCCATCGTAGTGTAGTGGTTGGTTGCCAACATCACAATAAGCGATCTGCATTGATGAATACGTCTAATGGCTGTTGAAAACCATTGCCAAAGTGTGTGCACGAGCCCTCTTCTCATTTCTATTGAGTCATTTTACAGGAGTGTCTCTGTCATTCAAAGTTACTACGCCAAAAGCACATAGGCTAACCAACCACTCTTTTGCTGGAGGGCCGTATGTACATACAGCAATATTCCATGTCGATGGGGAGGGTAGTCACAGCTGAGGATATGACCGATTGTCCAGTCATTGCCCCTTGTGCCATCTAAAATGAAAATTTGTTACATGGTGTCTTCATCGTTTTCAGTGGCATATTTTTGCGCGCTTCAGATTCAACCTATCGATCGATTTCTGATCCCCGTTCTGTCAAACGGCTGTCAGAAATTCGTTTTCACTCCTATTGTGACTGATTCATCACCCCACCTCGGAGGTCGCCCGTACCGATCGCCTGTACGGATTTCAGTCGGTTTGTTCTGGGCGTTCCGTCATCGCACAGAGCTCCAAAACCAGCTATCGGAACCAGCCGAGTTATCGACGCCCCATTAACCTGGTCCTCGCTCAGTCAGGCGCGCCGAGAACCGATACCTGACACGACAGACCTGGACCGGATTCAGGGGTCTGATGTGTCTGTTCGATCTACATTTATATTTCTCGACAACCTTGTTAGTTTGGAAATTTCGTGAAGGCACCAAGTTGCTTTTAAAATGGTCCGGGAACTGTTCCGTTTTATACTTCACTTTTTAAAGATCGTGCGGCAAACATCCGATTTGCCCTGTCCAATGCCGACCTGCGTTGTCATATTTCATTCGGTGTCCTCACGCTCTCGTGTCTAGCACTCCTGCTCTACCTGATCCTCCCTCCCTCTTTCCGGCTCAGCTGGATTCCCGCGAGACGCAGCCATCGCTGTGTCTGGTCACGTGACAACTGGCCGGGTCCACTGTGGACGTATCGGCGAGTCGGCCGGCCGGTCACGTGACTCATTGTCATTCCGGCCGGGCGGCCAGCGAGAGACACACCGGTCCGGTGTTGGTCGGACCGGAGAGATACACTGGTCCGGTGTTGGTCGGACAGGAGGAGACACCGGCCCGTGTCGGTCGGACCGGGCGGCGAGGAGCGAGCGCTGCTTGGTGTGTTCGGACTTCGGAGACACCGGGTCGGAGACACCGGGTCGGGACAGGAAGGAGGCACTGACATGGGACGTGAAGGAGGCACTGAGATGGGATGGGAAGGAGACTGACAGGGGTACACTGGCAAGGGACGAGGAGAAACTGACATAGCAGCCGCCAGCCAGTGACACCGGTACGGGAACTACGGCAAGAGAGACTGCCGGAGACGCCGACACGGCCCAATGAACGGACACGGAGACGCCTGCACTGAGACGGTCAGAGACACGGGTATACGGACAGACACAACCTGACGCAGCCCTGAAGGATCGCCGGCACGGTACGGTTGAAGGACTTAAAAAGGCCCTGTGATACCGGCTCAATACGGTAGAAGACAGACGGTCATGACTCCTGTGATACCGGTACTAAATGGTTTGAGTCACTAGCACAGCCCTGTGACACTGGCACGGCCAAGGAATCGCAGACACAATAATGTGTGGAAGACACCGGTACGGGAGCACAGAGACAGAGATGGGATGGAATTGGACACAGATGGGATGTTTGTGTTTGGTACCTATGTGTGGGGGAGGGTAGGTGTACCGTTTTTTTTTTTCTGTGTATGTGTGTGATCGAATCAAATACTAAACCATGCAATGGAATGATTCGAAATACATTGAACTGAACATTGAACTGAACAGCGGCATGATGATGACAATGAAAGACAGGATGAAGACAAAGAAGGAAGAAGACGGAAGACAAACGGAGGCGAATCAGAGATGGAACATATTTAGTGATGGAACTGTGGTTGAAGACAGAGACGGGAACGAAATGGAAACATGTCGCAGGTAGCAAAGAAGGCAAAGGCATAGAATGAGACGGAGCGCAGGTGGAGAAGAAGAGTAAGGTGGAGAGGAAGATAACGACATACGGAGACGAACATGGGTTGATGGCGAAGAAGATGTACTGTGGAAAACATAGGTAAAATCTAAAGGTAGACAAGGACGGACTTCTATAAATGTTGTCGAAATTTGTTTAAGGTCGATGTGCTGACATTAAAATCTTTAAGTAAGTATGTACAGCGAGTGGGAAATGCCTTATTACGGCGCCTTCCACTTGCCTGAGCAGCTAAAACCAAATATGCTTATGGCCACCACACACTCGATAAGTTATTTGAAATATGCACCACCAAAGCATGACGTCGGATCATGTATTCTGGAGCATTGCGTGTGCACCAAAATAGCAGGAACCACTCTAGACTCTCGTCAGAAGGTTCACCATTAGTCTCACTGCACTGCTGATGGATCATATTTGTCCGAAAAGTGCCGCTGGAGTCAGATCTGGCCATTAAGCTCGCCGCCAGCCTATGATTACTTCCTCCACAGCAGTCTGGTATCACTGTTCGTGTGGCGAGTGCCGATAGTATCCAGACCGCCGTGTGTGGTCGACCACAGCCCCTTTTCACCCCAGCCCGGCCACCCAGCCCTCCCCCATGCCTCTGAGGTAGGGGACGGCGCAGGGTGTCGGCCTCTGTTGCATGTATCTGAGCGCGCTGCCGGGGTACCGCAGGGCTACACCGCTGGACCGGTACAATTAGGTCCGCTTGCGGGAGGCGCCAGGCGGCTCAGTGCGTCCCTGCACGTGCGAACCAGAGGCTGGCCCTGGGTGGGCCACCCTGCGTGCAGCCGGCCGATAAGACTGGTGTTGACGGTCTGCAAGTGTTGTTTACAGCTGATAACTGATTATAGCAATTGGACGTGGCGTGTTAATAGATGAAGCTTATGCCTTTTAATGATGTTAACTCTGTTGATTATCCATTCTGTTGAGAAGATATGAGCGAAACGGTAAAATTTGCCTTGTAGAACAAATCGGTGATAGGCAATAGCCAACATTCGTGACGTGTTTTGTTCTACAATGATGTCGAATGCAAGTGTAATAGGATGTGGGAAAAGTAATTGGGAGCATAACCTCTTCAAATTGGCTGGCGTAGTGCCTTTTTAGTGAGATTCACATACATGCTTGTTGTTTTCCGGAAATGTTAAGATTTGTTAGGCCTTTAGACCAGTTCGGTGTGCAAAGTGTCGAGATATACGTATGGGAGACACTAGGCTTATTCAAATAGGCGCGCTCCCTTTCCATTAAGCAAAAGTAAAAATGTGCTGGCAATGACTTCTTGCCACTGTTCGTGTTCTCAAAACATATTGAAATAGTATGGACAACTGGACGAACACTAAATGAGTCAACTCATTGGATACATTCGATACCGAGCCCCCCCCCCCCCCCTCCGACAATTTCAGACGGATTCTGGATTTCTTATCTATGTAGTGTTCGGTATGACTCGTATTTCTCAGTGCCCATGTGTTTCAGTTTCACCAGCTGTTCATTGTCTCATACAATCGTCAGTGTCTAATCCCACACAGTAACTCAGGCCCATCTCATGTTTTCCCCCATACGCACCCTGTTTAACACAGTCGAGTAGCTCCGGCGAATCATCGGCTCCCTCAGCTGAACGGATTAGCCGTAATGAACAATGAGCTGGCACACTGCGCTCGCAGATACCGGCTCTCACCACCGTTCTGTGTCTCAGATCTCACCTTGTTTTCGGCAGCTCCCAGAAGGTCTACCAGAGAACAAACAGTGCCGGATTAGGTGGCTGATGACGGCCGAGTGCGACCATGGGTCAACAGACGGCGGGGGGCGGGCAGGGGCTCCTCTCCCAGCTGTGGCCGGCCGCCGCCCGCCGGCCGGCCCGCGCACACCGCACAATGGACGGCCCCGAAGAAAGACATCACACGCCCGCCCGGTTTTCGGCGGCCAGGGGCGACGCCAGGACGCTCATGTGGATATTGTTCCTATCCGCAGATATTGTGGCTATAACATTGAGAGAGGAGTCTCTCAGACACCACCAGACCCCATCTGCGACCGTGCCCTCGAGTCCCCCCTGGTGACGTTCCTGTGACCGCCTCTGCGCGGGCCTCCCTGGCCACCCGGCGGGGCGCCACCCCGACAATCGGGGCCGACCTCGGCCGTCTCTCTGTCCCCGTGTAATCGGGATACCCGTGACAGCCGGGCCCTGTCGCGCACGGGGTGTGAACTGGGAACGCAGCTCGGGCCGCTCGCCGGACGACGCAGCCCGACTGGTCGGTGGGCCGACAGCCAGACTGCAGTCTGTGGGCCGGCAGCCAGACTGTGGTCTGGGCCGGCAGCCCGACTGCAGTCTGTGGGCCGGCAGCCCGACTGCAGTCTCTGGGCAAGGAATTCGGCAGAGCTGCTGCGGGATGGTGGTGTGACGTGGTTTGCTCATTGCTGTTTCGTCGTGAGTTAGTTGTACCGTAGTGTTATTTATTACACTATGGTTGTACCTACTCACATTTAATCATGACTAAAAACGATGGAGGTCACTCGACATATGTATGTTCAAGTGAATGATGCATGTTTCATATATGCAAGACTCGTATATACTAAGACAATAACATCGTATATGAAATTATTGTCTTGGTTAACACCACTTCGGTATGATTTTTAATTTGAGTTGCTACTTGATCGATATGATTTGTATTATAACTTGTTAGTTGTTGCTTGTGTAAAATTCGCTAGCTCGTATACGGCGAGTAGCCCTCGCCTCTATAACCTCTGAAGGAGGAGCATAAATTTCTCTGTGACGCCGAAGTTTGAAACCAAGCAGAAAGCGGCATTTATTTCTTTACGTCGACCTGCTAACAGTCTTCTATCCGAAGGATTCACTGAATAATTGAAATCGTCATTGTGTTCTTGCGGTACGTAGCAAGGGTTTTATTTACTTATTTTTACCACCCTGCTCTTATTTTGAATGTGGATTGAATACTTCTTTTGTTCCATATTTAGCGAAAGGGATGGAGACCCAAAATGAAGATGAGTTCGTTACCCGTGCGTTATCCACTCTCATTGTTACCCGATTAAACTCTAGCTCTCATACCTGGCCTAGTTTTCAATTCCGTCTGGTCAATGGCATTCCCAATTTAGCACCTATTTTGCTTGATATTGAGCGTCGCCCACTTGTATCTGAAGTCCACTCCAAAACCCCTGGTTCTATCAATCCAACAGCTCCCTTCCTCTTCCTCCAAAACAGCTCGAGCGGAAGTGCCGGCCACCAACTGAAGTTCCTCTCGACATTCCAAATCGGTGGCGAACCTGGGCCAATACGTGCCCGGTATCGGCACTTTTCACCCCTCCCCCGCCCCGGCCCTTTCCGTCCCCGCCCCCGTCCGCTGCGAGCGAAGCGCGAAACACAATCGGGTTCGTTAGCGGCCTGCTAACCGTACGGCTCGGCGTCGATAACACACTCCCTGTAGCCCCAAACATTCAATTATCGTGCCGGACAGCGCGGCGGCGGCGGCGGCCGCGCCATTTGCCGGCTTAATTGGCGTTGATTTACATGTGTGCCGGCGATAAATTGGTATTTACCCGGCGGCAGGAGATAGTGTTTCGCGGCAGGTACCGCCCCGCCGCCGACGGACGGCCCAGCTGGGATTGTTACTGGCACGAGCCGTGTCCCGGCACTGCGGCCCCACGGCCCGCCCACCGCACAGTGGAGGCGGCGGCCACCGCTCCCCACCAGCCACCGCTCCCCAGTCCCCGGCGGCCTCGGCAGCAGCACTGTCGTTCGGTGGTGGGGACTCGCTCCTACCTCCCTTCTTCTCTCTCCCCCTCTCTCTCTCTCTTTCTCTTTCTCTCTCTCTTTCAATTTTTTTTTAATGAAATATTTTCCAATAAATGTTTTCTCAGATATCATCTCAAAGTTTTATCTGGCACTTCTCTTACGTTTTAGGTACATATTGTCCAAATAAAGCACCTATGCTTCGCAGTTTAGGGATGAGCTTAACCACAACGTAAATAAATGCAGTTTCCAACTGGAAGCCCTCAGTGATGCCGCAAAAAGATTGCAGCCAAGTGTGTGTATCACCACCCATCTTGGTTTGATCCTGCGGCCGGTGGGGCACACAGACATACTTACCGTCCATTTGTGGTGGGTCAATTATCATTTAGTGGGTGTGGGCGAGCGGGCCGGTGGGTTGGCGACCAGTCCATCTTGGTGCAGCGGCCGGCACGCCACCAATCATGGGCGTCCCATGCCACCTGGCTGGCAGCTCCGGCCCTCTGCTCTGACTGCTGCGTGTAGCGACCAGCAACGGTTGTTGTTGAAATAACTTGCTCCAGGGCAGCTCAATTGAGGCTTCTGTGTTCAGTACATATGTATATCGATATCGTGCATATGAAGAAGTTCAAGCATTATTTTGCTGTAGATGCAGAGCTTATGGAGAGATGTAAATTGAGCCCAATATTCTAGGCGTGTTTGAGGATATTTGTTGTCTGGGTGCGTTGAGAAAGCTGGCGAATGAGCTTTGCCGATTTTTCTGGGCATTGTTTTAAATGCCTTGTGTGATTAAGATCCCAGATTTTGTGGGCGCTGTCAGACAAATCACATTGTTAGGTGTATTTACTGAGTGTGAAGTACGTCACCTTATATTCTCCAAAAACAGATGAAAATGAGAGCGAAATACAACACTGATTGATTCAATCTGCTTGAAGCTCGGCTATGTTATTATTCTCACCGACTGCACACTACCTCGTAGGCATTAACCCGCGACCTGGTGGGGGGGGGGGGGGCTATTTTTTGCCCCCCTCCAGACTTTTCGATATATCTCCAGAACCGCTGCGCCGATCGTCACCAAACTTTCAGTACCCTCCCGGACATCAATTTTACACAGGGTGACCAAAAATTTTTCCAAAGGCTATGATAGGTTGGCCGGAAATGACGTCAGAGTGACGTCATGTTCTGCCGTTTTCGACCCAAAAAAGGGTTTCGCGGGAAGAGCTGTCAGGCCTATAGCTTTGCAAATACAGAAAAATGATAAGGACATAAAAGCTGTAGAATTGACAGGGCTACAAAACTGCTATCTCGGATTTTTGAAATTTTTGGATTTTGACCCCCAAAAATCAAGAAATAAATTTTTTGGATATAATGATCGAAAAATCCAAAAAAAAATGAATTTCGCAAAAACCGGAATATATGTGATAGTCCTTACCGCCTTCCATCCACATACCAAATTTGGGATTGATACCTCTTTTTTTGGTTAAGTTATAGCGAAAAAACGGACGCCATTTAATTGCGTCCCAGAAAAGCTATTTCTGGCACCTAAAAGCTGACTCGCCCCAAAATTGGTCCTCAGCACCTATTTGGTGGATACCAGCACCAATCATGGAAAATTACCTTAATTAGCTGTTTCTGGCACCTATTCATCGGTACGCCTTACTCTTTTCTCTGAATCTGGCACCTAAATGCTGAGCGTAGCACCAATCTAGTAGAAAAATGAGCTACTGGCTGGTAGAATCATGTTGTTCTGGTATAATGACCCCTGGAGTCTAGCCTAAAGGTTGCCAGTGCAGCTACACTCTAAGACAGCCCCGTAGTGATCTCAGCATTGTATATGACGTTTAAGTAAGCAAATAATATTGATTTGTTCGAAAAAAAACAATGTCATTTTAATATTTAAAAGTATTTATTTGTAATGCTTAAAGGGAAACATTTTTGTGAGTAATTGTCTCGATTTTCACCATTAAAACGGGTATTGCATTTTTTGACGTCATCAAATAGCTCCAAAAAAGAAATGTAATGTTTTCATTCCGTTCAAGGCCGCTGAAGAAACGCGAGATCTTGCGTGGGACATTGTCCGTTGTTTGCCGCGGAGAGTTGTGCCGTGGTTGTGCCTTTTTCATCCGTTTCTTACTTATGTGTGCATGAAGCTTTGATTTTGTTTTTGGTTATTGTGTGGCCGGTCAGTCAAACGCCCCTGTAGAAACCGGATGCTGCGTTTGATCGAGATGGAGTCAGACGATGATTGCAGAAAGCTATTGAAAAGAGGGCCGGTTGCGTGGCATGTCTGTTCAGAGTTGACATTTTGCTTTACTCCAGTTTATGACCTGAGAGCCTGGCTGGAAGTGACGGATCCAAACTTTTCACGTTAAAATGGCTGAGGGTGCAATAATATCTACATAGCGGGCTGGTATTGGAGCGTCTTGCTATGCTGCACCATAGTTGGCTAGTGATTCTCTTTTGGCTAGAAATGGCATTAATCATTATCTCCACTGGCGAAAATGGCACTTGACATCACCGAATGCAACGTTCATGTTTGTTAGGATACATAAAATCAGGAAGATTACGCGAATTAGGTAGGCAAACGTGGAATAAAATAGGTGCTGGATGTTTTGGTTTTGGTGCTGAATCAGCAAACAGCAAATACGGAGTTCAACTAGACGATCTGGCAACTTAAGGCTGTGTGGAAGCAATTAGGTGCCAGATTCAGATATTAGGGTCGAGTAAGCATTTTGGGGCTGATCAGCAATTAGGTGCCAGAAACAGCTTTTTAGGGACCAGAAACAAATATTCCCCCGAAAAAAAAACTGTTCAAAATTGATGACGTCAAATTTTCAAACTCAATTTTTAGCAATTCTAGACCCTGTAGCGCAAAACAAAGACCACCACTACACTCCCCGTGACGAGCTGCATCGAATCAATACCCATTTTATGCAAAACTATCAACTTTAAAATTTGACCTTTTTGGCCTGACCTTGACCTGACCTTGACCTGAACTTCACCAGAAAGTGACCTAAGCCGTACCTGATAGTCTTATAACCAACACCATTGAGCTGGAAATGAAAAATTGGCCATAAAACATGCATCACACAACCTTAGTAAAGTTGGGCTCATGTGACCTGACCTGTGACCCTTGGTGACCTGACCTGTGACGTGACCTGGTATTGTCAGTGACCTTTAATAGCAACATATCTACTAGGCAACTGACGCCCTATCGCTGATTCTCGACAAAATGCGTTTTCCTCGGTGTTATAGCGCATTCCCTAGAAGACCCGTGAACGGTGAAACATTTCATCTTTGACCTGACCTGTGACGTCATCGGTGACCCCGAGGTCAATGAAATTTGGTTTCCCGGAACAAATTTGACAGGCCTTTGGAACGCCGTTTGAATTTTGCGGATCCGTCCAGTAGTTTCGGAGATACGAGGGGGGGCAAAAAATAGCCCCCCCCCCCCCACCAGGTCGCGTTATAAACAGACCCCACCAGGGCGCGGGTTAACTACGCCAGTAAAACGCCTTTTGGGGCGAAGAACGAGCGAGCGAGATGGTGAGTCCTGCACTTGCTGAATGGCGAGAGGGTACTTCCAACGGGCTTGTGCGAAGCACCCTTCTAACCGGTCGCTAGCGGTGTACCAAATTTGAACGCAATCGGCCCAGCCGTTCCTGAGATCTGGAAGCGGCATTTTGCACGTGTGCACGTGCAAACGGGGTCCAAACTGACTTTTGTACGGCACCCTACTAACTGGTCCCCAACCGTGTACCAAATTTGAGCGCAATCGGCCCAGCCGTTCTCGAGATCTGGTCTCTGGAAGCGCCCCCTGCACGTGCGCACGTGCAGTAGCACCTTAACCGCAACACATGGGAATGCATTACCTGGTGGGTGCCTACCTGTATGCCAAGTTTCAGCGAAATCGCCCCAGTAATTACCGAGTTATTAAAATGGGAACAAATTTGGCATCTCTTCTTTTTGAATTTTGCACGTGCAGTGGGGGCCACTCACATAGATCAAGAGTATCCGACCTTTGGTAGAAGGGATGCAGCTACCCTACAAAAATTACCGCAAGACAATCGCCCAAGCGGCTGCTGAGATATGAGCCTCTCAAAATCACTACTTTTGCAAAACAGCTTGAACACCTTTGACTTTTCACGTGGCACGTGCCACGACGGTCACTGAGATGTATCAAAAGTAGTCAATTACGGGGTAGAAGGGATGGGGCTACCCAGCAAAAAAGACCGCAGGCCAATCGGTCTAGCGGTTGCTGAGATATAAGCCTCTCAAAAGGGCCGGGCCGCTCATGCTGAGATTTTCCCGCTATATTGAAAAGACTCGCTTCGCTCGCTGCGCTCGCTCCCTCGTAATCACAGGCTCCCAGGCCCTCACAACGCTGGCTGGGTTGAGCTCCGGAAGACTTAACAAAGTGCTTGCTTCCTGTTCTGTCAATCTTCGGCCACAGTCCACCTCAACGACATCTTACTGTCATTTTATTGCATAACGTGCATTCCTGCAAGGATTCTCACCAGTGTACGTACATCTCACACGACTAACAAGGCTGAGCGGACGTGGCTGCGGTGGTGAGCTGACCTTGGGTCCTGTGATGTCACTAAACGACACTCGGTGACGGAGCTAAAGGGTTACACGGGTCCGACGGTGGGGCCAGTCCTGTAAAACTGACAGCCCGGCTGAGTGAGTCGTTTAAAGGGCGATCGGCGCTCGTGAGCGATGGGTCGCCACTGGGATGGATGTATGTCCCCTGCTGCCCTCCCTAACGACACCTACACGTGAAATACGGCCCCTCGGAGGGCTGTATTGCCAGGAACGGTATAACACTGAGAGGTAGGGAGGATATGTCCCCAGACCCGGCGCCAGAGTTTACGACGCTGGCGGTCCTAGGACAGAGTCTTTGTTTGATTCTTGACATTAGGAGTAGCGGTAGGTAGGGAAGTCAATGGAGCGAGCCACCACCTTCCATGATCTTTAAATTTGATGCTATGCTGTCCAAGTTCTACTTAGCGAAAACTTTTTTCATAGAAGGAACGATAGTATTTAGGGTAACGTTTCACTATGTCTCACATCACTAGCAAGCCGTTTCATAAGGTCGACGGGGCACCACCGAGCGGTTGAGACTTTTCCACGTTGTGTGAGGATGAACACTCTGTTCAGATATTTACCCAGGTACTACAACCTACAGCGACTGGCAAGAAACCCACATCGGCGCCGGCTGTGGTGAGCGATAGCGGCAAGAACCAGCCGATCTCAGGTCTAAGTGGTGTGCTACACGTGTGATCGAGGTCCGTCTCGTCACCCTCATTCAAACCAACTGCAAAAACGGACTCGGACGGTGGGTCGGTTAATCAACTAATTCCATCAGGACGGATTGGTGAACATAAGCAGGACATTCGATGGTTTGATATCAAATGATTCAAGCACTTACACGTAAAACATGACGATAATACGTGCACATATCTTATATCCACCAAATATTCAGTAAGGATGGGATGAAATGAGCGGACACGTATTGTTTACTTGTCCCAATTATTGATCTGTCTGCGAAACACTGCACACAATACACACAAAATCCTGGAAGCGCGCCGTGCTCTGCGGTGTAGAATGCCGCGGGTGCAAACAGAGCCGGTTAGCCGAAGTGGGAGTGCTGCAGTTCGGGTCGGGTTTGTTTGTGTTTTGGTCCAGTACCGGCCCCTCAGTCCGGATATTCCCGTCTCTGTGTTGCACAGACAGATGTCGCTCGTGCCGCTGTCTGGGCCGACCGGGGCTGGCAGGAGTGCCTGCTCCTCCAGCAGGCAGGAGCATGCCCCCTCTGCCTGCTGATTCTGCTGTATACCCACCGCCACAACCACCATGATTGATTTATGGTGATGATGTGTCCTTTATAGCCCACATCAATGTAGTTTTTGATAAAAATATGATTCGAACATTATAGCTCTTAGTACCTACTCAATGCATATTGCATTTTTGTTTTGTTTTGTGAGCAGGCACTTCAAAATGTGCACATACGAGTACTACATTCCAGACAAAGAAGCATAGATGTCAACGAAGTGTAATATTTACATCAAGTGACCGCATTTCACGTCAGTCTCTCGGTCACACTATACACTAATCCTGTTATTTCGTTTGCGGCAATTTCAGCAGAACACAGTGAACAAATACCTACAGCTACCTACACAAGAATTATATTTACCGAAGGTTTGTAGAATCAGTCTAATCCCCATCTTATTTTGTGAAGCTGTTTGCTGTTTACGAACCCCGACATCAGCTCACGAGCTATGAATCTCAACAGATGTCTGTGACAAACCGAAAACCCGCTAGCAAGTAAACAATACTGCAGCTGCTCATAGGTTTTCCAAACCTGCCTGACTGGCTTCAAGCTTTATCACATACACGAGCAGCAGCGTCCCGTCCACTGACACATTCCACGTTCGTACCGACACATCGACCCGGCTTATTGGTTGTCGTCAACAGAGTGCAATAACAGGCTTGTCAATGTGTCGCATTTGGCGTGCTTCTAAGCCCAATAAAGCGTCGCCACAAATCACCACTGGGGACGCGGACAGTCGCCGGTGTCACCGGGTGTCATCCTGTCAGGTGTCAGCCGCGGTGTCAGGTGCCGATGGGGACAGATACGGTGACACGGCGCTGCGTAGCCGGACGGCGCGCACTGCCGCGGAGAAAATGACAATAGGCGATAGCTCGATTAAGATGTCACACGTTGTAATGTCAGCTTTAATCGCCCAGCCAATGCGCTATAAACCTAAGGGTTTTTGTTTTCAAAATTGTTAAGGACTTAATTTGCAGCCTAGTCGTGGTAAGATAAAGAAGACTGCACATTACCTGCCTGAACATTGTAAGTGGTAAAAGGAACATGATTTTTTCCAACGCTTAACTTTTACCCTGATTTGGCTTACAAATGATTATTCTTTATTCTCGTACTTTTCACGAAGCCCTTTCGACTCGAGTTATGTGTGGAATTAATCATTTGTTTCATGTAAAAATGTTTATCAGATTCGACATCTGATTATAAGCTCAGTAATATCGTTAAAATGTCTGCGAAACATTTTGAATGAGTATCGTGCTGAAGTATTTTTAGACATTTTATCTACAGGATACCTCACTTTGTATCCAGAGGCAGTGGTGACACCTCTCTGCAGGCACCGCAGCCTCCCTATTCCGTCAGTAAAAACGTCGCCGGTCGGCTCGGCTGGGCACTATTTGCTGTCCTCCGTCGTCCGCGCTGCCCACCGGCTTACACTAGGAGCCGGCGCGGCTAATTCGGCGCAGCTGTTTGCGGCCGTGTTCGGCACCCGCCGCGCCGCGCTGTCAGCGGCTGTGCAGCCAACCGAGAAGCGCCGTTTTTGCTCACGGTGTCTACAGAGAACAGACGCGGTGTCTTCGTCTCAGCAACGTCTTTTCCGCGCGTTCGTCCGCTGTTGGACGGGCTGGCAAACATGTAAAACCAGCCAAGCTATCATCGTGAGCAGCAAAACCGCTAAGCATGGATCCGGTTTGTATAGGACTTGTAGGGCCCAATCCCCAAAAGTAATATCGGCATCCTAACATTAGCCCAATGGCGTAACATGGGAAGAATAGCTTAAATACAGTGAAATAAACTATTTGAGCCCTACCTACGTATAATTTTCAGAAAGTGACGTTCGTGCCGCTAAGGGAATCTGAATTGTGTCGATGGCGGACAAGCTGCTTTACGCATAATTTTGTGGCTCAAAATGCCTTGCAAATGTAGTGGAAACGTGAAGCTGTTTTTTAACCCTGGCCCTGGCAGGGCATTTTTCATAACACGGCCTGGCAGGGGGGGGTCGCACCCCCCCCCCCCTCGCGATTGGCTCCTATGGCACCTAGAAACACCAAATTTGGTAGGTAGGTGGGCCCCCTGGAGTTCTCGCCCCTGTGCAAATTTGGTTGCTCTAGGTCAATATTTAGGGGGTTTTTGGGGGGTATAAATGTAAAAATTTCGCTAAAAACAGGTAAAAAGTTTTTCGCTTATAACTTTTGATCTATTTAAGATAGAGCAAAAAGAAAAGCACCAGTGAACTCAGCACGTCAAGGCGCGTCGAATGATATACTTTTTAGCTTGCTTAAGTGTACTTAAAGTTTTTCTTAAATTTTAAGTAAACTTAAATTAATTAATTAAGTTAAAGTTAACCAAATTGCATCATATTGCATATCATTCGATTCGGCTGATCACCAGGAACACAATGATACCATTTTTTAAGCTCTAGCGTCATTATGTGCCAAGTTATTGGCAAAAACGTCATTTGACCTCAGTTGACCTGACCCATGGATAAGTACACCAAACAAAGAAGCACCAAGTGACCTGCTGTTAAGTACTGTGGTTTCAAAGCACAAAAGTGATAGAACGAAGCGGATATCTCCAGTATTTTCCGAATTTAGTGTTTTCCCATAGGCTTAACATTACGACGTAATGACCTCTAACTGACCTCAGGTCAGTGACCTCAAAAAAATGAACTATATGTTATACAACTCGGTGAACTTAGCACATCCTGAAAGTTTGAAGGAAATCAGTCCAAAACTGTGAGCTGGACAGGTGCAAAAAGAAAATTGAAATTCGACCATGACCTTGTACCGGTTTTTCTGACCTGGTGACCTGACCCAAGGTCACCCGGACCTGAAATTTTCAGGTCATATGTAAAAAGGTTGCCCCATAAGCTGTGCCAAATTTTGGCGGCGCTGCGCGCCGCCGTTTTTACGGTATCTTCGAAAAACCTTAGGGGGGGTCGCATCGACCCCCCCCCCCCTGCCAGGGCGAGGGTTAAATGCCTATCCATTACCGCCCCCACCCCCAAACAAGTGATGCTAGCTTTGTAATGAACGCACGTGGCTTGGAACCACAGCAGTAACGCATTTAGCTTAAAATTGTTGACCCCCTCCTTTGGAATTCACCAGTGATATATAGCATCCGTCCGTGTCGGCTCGGGTCTGACAGAGTATATCTTCCGCATCCGCAGCACAGTCTGTCTGTGGCTTCATGGGTCTGTCTGTGGCGGCTCGGTTCTGACACCATCCGTTTGTGACGGCACGGGTCTGACACCACCTGGGTCTGACTCCAGCCATGTTCCTTTCGTGACTCCGTGGCGTGACGGCGCCTCCAATAATCCGGCCGTGACTCCGCGGGGCGCCGACACTCGGCCCGATTAAGTATCCCGTGCCCCAGACAAATCCACAGTCTCTACTGCAAACCATCAGACAAAACCCCCGACATGAGCAAACTGCTCAACAGAGCACCGACTCACCGACACTGGCCGGCTGTAATACACACAGAGTGGACGTCTCGCTGTCGACGGGCGGCCGGTGCCGGTTCCTGCGCCGGTGACGGCGGCCGCGCCGTCGCTCGGCCGCCCCATCATGGCCGTCGCGTGCCCGTGTCCGCGCCGGACACGTCCGGAATGTCGCCGGACAGGCCGCCGCCGGCCGGCGCGGCAGCCGCGCGCTGTTATTTTGACTCGGCTAATTAGGAAATAGATTTTCACCAGCGTGCCGTCTGTTTGTCGCCGCCCGCCCCCTCGCTGCTGGAGGGGGGGGGGGGGTGATACCCACGGCGGCCATTACGATGTTGCGGTGACCCTGCGACGCGCCGTCTGAACGACCACCGTCCACCGCGCCGGACCGGGTCGGACGGCCGCTCGACCGATGGCGATGCAGCGTGCATCCTGCACTGGCGGCGGACGCGGGCGGAGACCCACCGGCCACGCCGCCGAGCAAATACGGCCATCTGGACACGCAATGCGGCCCCCAGTGACGTCACGACGCCGGCACCGAGAGCTGTGAGACGGAGACGAGCCGATCTGAGGCGACCGAGACGGATTCGGTGGTGATATCCTCCAAAGAAGTGGAAAACAATGGTTTTTGGTGCAGATTGAGTGATAGCGAGACAGAACGTGTTACCGTTAGCAGCAATGGCGGTGTCAAATGAAGCGAAGGTCGCACTGTTGCCATGGGAATTGATTCTTCCGGGGAGCATACTGCATACATTTGCAACGAGGCAAGTACCCTGCTTATCACTTGGCAACATGTAATGGCTTACCTCAGTTCTGCTTGATACCATGTAGATCACATGTGCTTGAAACATAATACCTCACTTTATGTTGGACATTGATAATCTTCGCAAATGTCTAATTTATTTTGCGTATTATGCGACTAAACAACGAAAATCTTATGAACTATGCACGTCACTGTACTAAGAGGAAAGAGTTTTTCTTCCAGGTACGAGGTGTACTTGGCTTGGCTTGTTGCCATGCCGACAAACTACAAAATATACGGAAATATATAACCAACCATATTGTCTTTTTACTTTTCAGTTTTTTTTTTCTCACTTGAACGCTCGTCACTCATGAGTCTAGATATCCACAAGTCCAAAAACTACGCTACACTTTAACTTGTTTGCTTCGTTTTCTCGTGAACTGTTTAAAAGGTATGTTGCTTTGTATCCGACTTACAAAAACGCACTTAAAGTATCTTTTTTATATTAAGTTTGAGATCAAATACCATTCGGAATCCTAGCTGCCACCGATGACTGTTATTATGCAGCTACTCTTCTGATTAGCATAATTTAAATTTTGTTTCGGTTTGCGTTTATCAGTTAGATTATAACGAATATCTTCATCATAGCTGGACTATGATGAATATTTAATGACATTTTGATTTATTATTTAATTCGTTTTTTAATTCAGACGTCACGCTGCTACTGGCCGGTCAGACGCCCCTTTGCGATGGCCCCTCCCCAGTTTGTGGGCTTTGGGCGCTGCTCGGGGTGCCACTGGAGGGGCATTGGCACGAATAGCTAGCTCCCCTCCAAGCACGGGTTTCCCGGGTCGAACGCAACGCTGGCGCGCTAGTGGAAGAGGGGGTGGTGGGCTTACATTTCGTCATTCCAGGCTATCGTTCCCAGAGAATAAAGGGTATTTTTTTGTTGTTGACTTAGACGCATTCGCATTAGAGTCCAATGTTGTACGACGTCCTCTGTCGCTGATTTGATCAATCATGCATAACATAAATCGATTCCGCTTCTTATAGGGCTATTGGATTCCGCCAGATTAGCTTTGGGCTTCGGGAATAAACCACTTTCTCCTGTTTGTTTCAATTTCCTATTTGCTAAGCATTTTTCATTTGAACACTAAACCTAGCATTAATTTTGCAAATATCCGTAAGCTAATGGTGACGTAAACCAATGGTGCGTGGCCATCGTAGCAGCCACCACGGTGCCTGTCATGTGGTCATGCTTCAGCGCTCAATAGCCACAAGCGGCCTGAGGAAGCCAAAGTTTTTGTGGCTCCGCGCCCTCGAAAATATTGGATTATGGTATAGCGTGACCGCAAATATGTTGACTTATCTGATCCCAATATGGTACGCGGTGTAGCGGCAATGGCGCCGTACTGTTTGGCCCTTGCTCTGATGTTGATAATTCCTTGTGTATTTGGCCCCAACGGACGACTTATGATTGTCTGTTGTCTATCGCCATTGGCTCACACAACACCCAAACGTAACAAGACACACAGCAATGGTAACGTTTGTCTGCGGACGATTCTCTTCAGCCTACTCTATGATTTTGGAGTAACTTTTGGTTTGATACATGATATTCCGTTATTGCTTTCCCTTTACTCGTAGTATACTGTTTCTGGTTGCATTTCGCTGGAATGTAAAATGAGCAGGCTAGCATTCCTAATTGAATATAGATCAATGACACAGACAGTGAATACATTTTTAAAACCCTATCGTCCTCACATTCATCCTCATTCTCATTTTCATCCAAACCTCCTTTTGAGCCATAATTTTACCAACACAAACACGATAACCACAACCGTGCTATTATGTACATTAACTACCCCATCAAACCACACCAGACCACATTAGTCCGCATTAGAGCACGCCCCATTCCTGACGCAACCGGCGGCCACATTAGCCGTGCAGCGTCCGCTGTCCCCGGTATACCGACTGCTGGCCCGCGGCCTGCTGGTGCGCGATATGGTGGTGTCTGGTCCGTCCCGGGGAGTCGGAGCTGCTGATGAAATACTCGGGCGACCGTTGTCCCATTCAGGCGTGGTGCCCGGTGCCGTGGGACACTAGACATCACTGTGGCCCGTTCTGTTACGGTAGCGATCGCGGAAAGATAGCGTGGCGATTTTCTTTTCTGATGACTTATGAAAGCTTTTTCCCTTTCGACCATTTATAATAGTTAAAAAGTGATAGTGCTTGTTTTCTAATTCAATGTTAGACATAACGAACAAGATATATGTGGTTGGTGTGATTTGGTGTTTTAGGACGCACCAGCAATGAGGCTATATGGCTAAGAGTAATGCATAATTGATTAAACGTAAGTGATATTGGCTCCCAAACACACACAAGACAGTGTTCAAACGGTCTGACAGAGCACACGTTCATACGCCTACGTCAACAATAAACGGTGGGACAGGAAACTTATTATTTATAGTTGGCAGTGCATTGTTCGTTTGCTAAGCTTGGATTCAGCGGTGTAAAAATTCTGGTAAGTGAAACATCGAAGAGCATGGGCTGGCACAAACTTGGTGCCACAAAGCACAACATCCTTATTAGTGATAAACATTTATGTGGTGATTTACAGCCACATGATTTCCAACAAAGACATTTCACCCTGCTAGTGTTTGATAAAGTCGTGTACATTTCACCGTGAGCCATCAGTCTATATAGCGGGTGCCGGGTGGTCCCAGTCTAAACCGAAACGGCAACGATTGAATGATAGATTGAAACATTATTCTTGCCGTTAAGAAAGGCTATAAGTTGCGAAATGAGCTGTGAATTTGAAAGCAAAATCGTTTTACATAATGATACAATTATAAGCAGGCGTTTATAAGCCGTTGTCAGCCGTTACTAAGTCGTTATTTATAAGCAGTCGTTCCATCAACAAAATGACGATTAATTTAAAATTAAGTGGTCTTCATTTTCCTTGTTAAAATCTGACTGTCGCAGGGGCGTCTTGAATATGTAAACCTGAAATATTTTGCATTATATGCATTTCTTTAAATTGTGCTCAAGATAATGAATCTTAAATGTTACATTTTTTAGAGATGACTCTATGGGAAATAAATCATGCACCTATTAAAAGTCAGTATACAAGACTGTAACCACCAACCACTTCCAAAATGTCTAAAAATGACTTTTTCGAGCATCCGATCTATGTTCCGTTGGTAATGCCACAGATAACAGTAGTACTACTGTTATCTGTGGTAATGCATATTTCATATCCCTGCTGCTCTTCAACGCCCAGTATTTGGACGTTTCACACCCAACACATTTCGAACACTGTCCTCACTCCAGACCCCTCTGCCCCTCCCCCCTGCGGGTCTGGACAGCAGTGCTCTGCCGCGGACTGCCTGCCGGGGGGGGGGGGGGCTGTAGGGGCCTGCCATACAAACAACGTAACGGTTTGGGGCGCGCGGTGACCGCGTGCCAGAGTGCTGGCAGGGCGGCACTGCGTCCCTCCTGGTCTGGAGGTGTCGGAACAGCGCCCGCCTGCCAGCTGCCCGCCGTGACCCGGCCCCCCGCCCTCCCACGGGAACACACGCCGAGTGAGGAGGGAGGAAAGAGAGGAGGTATGGGATAAAGCCATGGAGAGGGTCATTTGGGGAAGCATTTATTTGTTTAATGTGTTAGTCTGTGAGGTTTGGGGCGATATTCTACCCTTTCATCGATCATTTGTTTTTGCTGTGGAGACGTTTTCATCACCTTGATTATCTCTATATGTCATTATTTTGAATGTCCATGTATTTCCGGGTTGTTGCCTGTCTTGCCTGCCTCCTCCCATTTTGTGTGCACTTATTTACACCGACGCTTGTGCTACAAATCAAACGCGTTCCGTTCCTACATGCTTCTAACGATAGTTTGAAAGTTGTATTTGTGTAAATATGTAAGGGCTGATGCCGAGGAAGAAGGGTGAGCCTGGCAAACTTCACCACATATTTCACAAAAAGTCTGCGGAATTTAGGGGCAAGGACTCATAAATATAGTTAACACCAATACCTGCCTGTAAATTGGAATGCTCCCTAATTAAATCACAGAGCTAATCGAAGGTTTTCTAGTTAGAATGCTAACAATGCAAGAGACGTTAGTCTTCGGAGAATCATTTGAACGGTGCGTGTCACCCGAATAAGACATGTCAAAACAACAGACAGACTCAGTCTGGTCTGCTCTCGAGCGGCGGGTGTGAGGCCGACTCCTGGGAGCTCGGGTGCCGCCTCTGGCCGACTTCATCACACCAATAAAAAGTGGAGAATAAACACTGTGTCATACTGGGCGAGAGTGAGCGCCAACAGACCATTGTTAGTGGGGAGGGCGACCGCCACCGCTCACACAAGGCGCCTATACAGTCCCAGCCTGAAGTGGTCCCGTGCTGGGGGTCCTGCGTTCTGTCGGTCCTGGCGATGTGTCCCAGCTCGGTCCCGTGGTCTCCGCTGCTCTGTGTGGTCCGTATGGTCTCATGGTCCGTGGTCCCAGTGCGGTCGGAGGCCATGCGATGTCGCCCAGTATCCGGTTCAGTTACCGTCCTCTATCTAGCTGCAGCGACCGACGCTCTTCCTGTTTACATACCAGTCGACATTTACGATATTATCTTACAGCCGGGTAAAAAGCGTGTTGGCCCGCTATCGTCCCGGCGGCGGTCGGTAAATATTTACACGGGCTCGCCGTGTCTGTTTTGGTCCGGAGCGGCGACCACTGCGGCGCGGCCGCCGGGTCGGGCACCGGCCCGGAACCATCCGGGCACCACCGCGGCACTGGCCCGGAACCACCCGGATTCCACTCCGGAGCCACCGTCCGGACACCACTCCGGGGCAACCACCCGGACACCACCGCGCCACCACTCCGGGGCAACCATCGCAGTCTGTACGACCCCGGCACCATATCGAGACAATCTCAGCAACGGCCCGGAACCACGTGGACACCAATCCGGGGCGAGACCACTGCAGTCTGCACCATATCTACCCCGAAAAAGAACCTCAGCATCACCAGGGATAGGTGCTACCCATGGCACAACCCAGCTGCACCACCCGGCATCGGCCGGCTCAAGCCCTACATCATTACCGGCACCACCGACTGGTGAATCCCTCATCCCGACTGGCTGGAATACTTAACATCCGCGACACCCACCGAGCTACGACACCGGCCCTAGCCTCTCTAAAGTACTAGCTTCAGCGTTACACTAAACTGTTCAGAATTAACGCCTGAGGAAGAGTGATGCTGTGGTGCACGCGCTCACTAGTCAGCGTTCATGGTTTGTCCTCTTTTCTAGCTATCAAAAGTTTGACGTTTTCAGGTCTCGGGAGTTCTGCAAGGTACCGCCATGTGTGCCTTGAACTTGAGGCTAAATTCTACTGTATTTTAATAGTTCGATACCGTTCTCCTCTTCGCTTTTAGAGCGAAAGAATGCCGAGTGAAGTTGGAAATGATATTCCCAGCACACCAATAATTTTTGACAAGCCCGGCGTCAACTTTCACCTTCGTTTATCAATGCCTCCATTATCCCAAACAGATATGTGTGACATACAATAGACTCTTTATTGTACATACAAGCAACACAGCACATAGGGCTTTACACACGAACGATAGGCATCTGTCGCTAAGCGTCTATGCCGCAGGTGCGGCTGACTAAGTCACGCAGCATCAACGAGTCGACTTGACACACCAGTAATACCGTATTCCAATCGACGGGCCGCGCGCGAACCCGACACAACGTAGCGGCGCAACGCGGCCGACTGCAAGTACGTAACGAAACGAAACGAATACCGAGACACCAGCGACGGGCTAACACCTACCCGCCATAAATAAAACAACAGAGTGGTTTGTGAAAGAAGGTGCACCGCCGCCGCGACAGGAACAATATCTCAGGGTTCGGGACGGGTCGGGTCGGGTCGGGTTAGGCTGTCCGCACCAGGGTATATCAGAGGACTAGATCCACCTAGCTTATTTCTGAGTCTACCCCGAGCGAGACAAGACCTTCATGAAGAGCGGATTAGGATTTGGAAGTAACCGCCAAGACGTCTTTCGGAGAAGCGGGATTTGAAAGAGGGCTCGCATAATGGTGATGTGGGGAGGGGCGAAACTAGTATGAGTATTTCAGCCAACCGGCGC
Organism: Amphibalanus amphitrite; assembly: GCF_019059575.1. Classification (NCBI taxonomy): domain Eukaryota; kingdom Metazoa; phylum Arthropoda; class Thecostraca; order Balanomorpha; family Balanidae; genus Amphibalanus; species Amphibalanus amphitrite. The sequence continues at coordinate 474,317 of NW_024881921.1, forward strand.
ATTCAGAGCCAGTCAAAAAACCATCTGTCGGAGCTAATAAAAATCCAGCAACTGAAAAAGAAACTTGCTTTTTGGATTTCTCCAAGATTGAGGAACATGCTAGCTCAAAAACATACAGTCTGTCTTTAACATTCGAAATTGAAAACGTAGACTGTTTTAATTTGAGTGGGAAATTTACCATTGAATAACACTTTACAGCGACACATCCACATACACCAAAATCTGCTACAACCAGTATCGCCTTGTCTTCCAGATAAATGGCCCCCTCTAAATTTCTGACAAGTCAGGTTTGTCGTTTGACTAAAACCTACCTAGCTTTGGACCTGGGTGGCGGGCCACTGCCGTGGAGTGGTCGGTAGGTCTCGGCGATCGATACACGCCGGGGCCGGGGCGGCGGTCGGGGCTGGGGCGGCGGCGGCGGGCGTATTGCACTAGCTGGGGGCCGCCGGCTCAGTCGCGGCGCTCGCCGGCGGCCGGGTCGGCTCCGGCGGCCGGCTCGGACTCTCCGGCCGGCGAGCCGAGCGGCGAGCGGTGCGGCGCCGGGAGAGCGGCCGCCAGACCGGCCGGCAGCAGCGAGCCGCCGTACACGCCCGCAGACGCCGCCGACACCAGCCGCGACGGCAGCTTGCTGTACAGGTCGTAGAGCGAGGCGGCCGAGGGTGTGGGCGGCGGGCCGCCGGGCGCGCTCGGCGTCGGCGGCGCGCCGGTCGGCAGCGAGAACGGCGAGCCCAGGTAGGGCGGCCGCTCGGCGCCGGGCGCGCCCAGCCCGGGGCCGTACAGGCCCGGGTACACGCCGCGGTAGTAGAGCGCCGCCGCCGGCGGGTACAGCGGGCCCGGCAGCCGGCCCGCCCCGGCCGCGTACGCCGCCGGGTACAGCGCCGGGAACGGCAGCGCCGTGAGACCGTGCCGGAACGCCACCAGCCGGTTACGGGCGGCGGTGGACGAGCGCCGCCGCAGCTTACCGGTGGTCGGGCCGATCACCACGTCGTCAGAGGACGGGTCCAGCATCCAGTAGTTGCCCTTGCCGGGGTCGTCGTAGTGGCGGGGGATCTTGACGAAACACTTGTTGAGACTGAGATTGTGCCGAATCGAGTTCTGCCACCCCTGCCGGTTCTCGCGGTAGTAGGGAAAGTTTTTCAGGATGTACTCGTAGATGCCACTGAGAGTGAGCCGCTTCTGAGGGTGACTCCGGATCGCCATCATGATGAGGGCGTTGTAGCTGTAGGGAGGCTTCTCAAACTTCTTCTTTTCGGCCTTCTCGTCGCTCTTGTCGTCCCCCTTCGTCTCTGACTTAGCCTCCTCGGCGGGCTCGGCGTCCGAGAGTTTCTCGTCGCCCTCGCGCGAGTTGTCGAGGTCCTCGTCGGTGCCGATGACGTCCACGTCGCTCTCGACGATGCCGTCGTCGGAGGCGACGTCGGCCTCGGCGGCCTCGGCTGGCGGCAGCGCGGCGGCCGACTTGAACGGGTTGTGCAGGAGCGCGTCGATGCTGAATGACGATTTCAGTGGCGACGAGCTCATGTCTACAGCTGAGCAAACCATGGTGTCATCAGCGGCAGACGGTCCACTCCTGTCGGCGCGCGGCTTGGTCGGCCGTGGAGAGCAGCGGCGCCGGGCGGTGGACTGACACGGTCACGGGCGGCGGCGGCTCACAGCGGACAGACACGGCACGTCTTCACGCGGTACGGCACGGGGCGCTAGTGAGAGACCGGTCGGAGGCGGCGGCCGGCCGACCGGCGAGCCCCGCCCACCGCCCGTCCGCCAGTCAGCGGCGGCAGCGGCGCGCAGGCCCCGCCCCCGACCGGGAGGCGGAGCCGCCGGCGGCCGGCGGCCACCACAGAGAGCCGCCGAACCGCCGGCCCGCCGGAGGCGACACCTTTCGCAACACATCTCAGAAATATAGCCGCGTCGGTTTTCGGTTCATCCCTGATGTCTTTCTCGCGCGCCGTCCTGCGGGGTGCTGTGCATTGAGTTACGACTCGCTAAATCACGCAACACTTATGTCCGCTCAGCACCGAGCAATGGCCAACAGATATTCGGCGCGAATTTATCGGGCAATAATTAAACTCATTTGCTGGCCAGCAACGCTCGGCAAAGTGGACTTTGATGACCCATAAATTGGAATAGAGCCTCAACAGGGTCGCGCTGGCCGCGGTGTCGTGCTCAGGTTTATGACATGGCTCGGGGCCGCCGCCGCCGCCCTTTCATCTACCGGTGACCGCGCGCGACTCCGGTCGGGTCACGGAACACAGCCGCCGCCAGCCGCACTCTGTGCCAGCACCAAACGGAGCGCGACACAGAACGGCCGTCTCATTGTTCCAATCACATTCATTGAGACAATTGTGCCGATTGTCTGCTGGAAACGAAACCATTTCCTGTTTAGCCGGGCCGAGCCGCGAGGGGCGCCCGGTCGAGTCAGAGATGAGGGAGCGAAAAATGATGGAGAAGGCAAAGACGAAGAGGAGGAAATGAGGTTATTGGAAAGGATTTACTTTATTTGGGGGATCGGTAGGATGATCTTAGAGCATTTTTTTTCTTTGTCTTATGCTGTTTTGTATTTGATTTGAACAAATTTGTTTTCTCTGACATGCATTTGATTTGATGTGCTTTTGACATGCTACCTATCGTTTGTTCATTGAGCCTTTCAAGTCACCTTTTGGAGCAACGGCGCTTTTTGTTTGTTTCAATCTGAAATTTTCTGAAGTCATATCGGTTCTCTAAAGATTTCACTTCCTGGACCCTGTGGGATTCAATTTTGATTAAAGGAAATAGTTCACTTTCACGAAATTATTTTTTTTTGCAACGGATTTATGATTTTTTATGTTCAAAATAATCAGCAAAGAAAATAAAACCTTTTTATAACAAAATATTATTTTCTATATTTTGATATAGGAAGAACTTTTCAGTTTCTGTAAGGCACACGCGATCCAGTATGAAAAGAGCATGGGTCCCGAAAATTCTTCAGAAACAGAGAAATTATCGCAGCCACCGGCATTTGGGCGATCTGCTCGATCTGATAATGTTCCCCTGAATGTCCTAATTGATCAGTACGAGAATTTCTCTAGAGTTCTCGTAGATAATTTCTCTAGTTTCTGAAGAATTTTCTGGACCCATGCTCTTTTCATACTGGATGGAAATATATGCAAGGCACACATCCTCAACGCAAGACACCTTTTTCGGGACGAGAAATAGAATATCTTTGCCTAGGGTGATCGTTGGGCTGTAAAAGCTCCTGATTTATGCTCGTCTCAGCCCAAGCTACGGAACTGCTATTCCAGTTCAAAACCCATGTTAAAAAGTGAACTATTTCCTTTAATAAGACATATCATCCAATTGTTTTTTGTAGTGCTTGTCACGATCTAATAAACGACGCTTTCCGCTTACCTGTTACCTGCTTACTCTTTGAGATCTTAGAGGAGGCGGGGGGGGGGGGGAGGCGTTGGTGCTCAGCCAAAACCACCCGAAGTAAGCGTGTAGGTAGACCTCACATCATTGCATGGACAACGCTCGGCGGCGCCATTTCTCAGGCTCGAAGTGACGGATGTCTTTCAGCGTGAAAAGCATTTATAGAACTACATATGAAGACAGCATTCGTTATTTAGGACTGGTGTATTTCTTACTCATTTTCTTGAGAACCGCTCTCAGTAACATTGAACTGTCTATTTATACCTCATCAGTCACCTCAGCGATAGACTTTGCCGTTTGCGCATGACCGCTTACGCGAAATTTTCGTCCTTACCTAAGTGAAAAATCAGCAGATGTATTTATCTTCAGGGGAGAGCATGCACTCTGCAACCTTTGTTGAGCTAGTGCTAGGGAAATGCTGCTGTAAATTTCAGGATTTGCTGGCGTCTGATTGCTAATAATTTATGGAATTTGGATGCTATATTTTACAGAAGCTGTGATAACCGCCGACACAAGCCAGGTGTTGGGACAGGTGCTGATCGAAAATCGCCGCTAATCTGATGCTCAAGGTCAGCTTGCCCGTAATTGAAGGAGTACTAATAGTATTTCAAAATCTAAATATTTTTGCTATTTATCCGCGTTCAATATGTGTTGAGCGTTCATGGCAAAATGAAATTAAAAACATAAATGTAGTTCAATATAATTTAAGCTTAGGGAATGTGATCACTCTTTCTGTCATGGATTATGGTGCTTGTAAATTTTAAGAAATAAGTGGCAAGGCTAGATACTTTTTTGTTTTGTTTTCGTAAGAATTTGATGGATATTTATCGAACACATTAATGTTTAAAAAATGAAATTTGTTTTGAGCACTAAATGTTAATTATGCTTTGAAAATCACAGTTCTCTCTGAATCACATTTTTGCAGCATGCCGACAACCAGTTAAGTCATTGTGTGTTTGTTATAGTCCGTTTTTCTTATCTTTGGACCTCACTCCATGACGTGTCGAAAATAAAGCACGAGCCATGTCGTGACAAAGGAATAGACATTTTAGGAAAATCAAGTATTTGCTTGATTTTAATTTTTGTGTTAGTATGCTTCTCTGTGAAGTCTCGTGCTTAGTTATCTGTGTATCTTGGAGTGAGGGTCAAAGATAAGAAAAACGGACTATAGTTTGTTATCGAGTGTTATGTATGTGCGGACAGGGTTCTGATACGACACATAAGACCTACAGCGGGACAGGCCACTGTTGTCGGATAATAGCAAACCGTCCTGAATTAACGACATTGGGTCGATGTTCCAAAACGATTTCAATGAAAATGATCGTGACTTTACCGAAAGCCGCACGAAGTCTAATACCATCTACCGAATTTACAGCTGCACTGGCCGCCTTTTGTTTGTGTTTTTTTTTTTCGCACATGCTCGTGAGCCGGTGTAGGACGAGCGGACCATCCGTTCCTCATTGCTGGGTAGGGTTGAATGAGCAAATTACAATCCCGCTCACTGCCTGCACGCCTTTAGTCAACCCGATAGCGCTGTGCCGTACCGCCATCAGGTGTGAGCAGTGGGCGGCAGACAACGGCAGGCAGACGGCCAGTCCACCGCCGCCATCCCCGCCGCCGCCGCCGCCGCCCCGACCTCCGCCAGCCGGCGTGGCGACGGCTCCTGCAGTAGCAGCGACGACAAACATGACGCAACTCCGGGCGCCATGATTGTGTGACAGGCGCCATCACCCCCCCCCCCCCTCTCAGATCAGCGGCGGGGGCCCACTGGCGGCCGGCGGGCCGACCGATGAGCGCAAACATGTGGTTTGGTGTCCGAACCGACACCGATGACATTTAGAGGACTGACTGCCGTTGGCTGATACTAACCAAACGGATGGAGTTTGTCGGTCGACCGGCACAGATGATAGGTATATAGATTCCTACGGTCTCTAGAATCTAAGGGCACCCCAAAATCTTCCTTGAAATACGCGCCAAAAATGTGCACAATGCACATTTAAAAAAGGTGCCATTAGCAAGGTATAATTGTCGTAATCGCAAGTAGTTACATGTTTTACAGCGTGCTACCGTCCAATTGAAAGTGCATGACTCAATGACCGGACCCGTCCCAGCAACTACCTACTGCTACCTTTTTTCATCCCCCGCCGATGACCTCGCCCCTGACCATTTTTACCCTTCTCCCGTGTACCCCCGCCGTGGTCGGCCACGCTTCCTGATAGTTTTGGCCTGGTGCAGTGAGTACGGCAGTGGGCTGCTGTCACGGGCTCAACACCCCAGCCCTGACAACCGGACCCCTCGTGTCGCTATGTCGCCATCGCGTGAGAGACGGCGGCGCGATTTTTCACCGGCCGGCCGCGCTCATTTGGCCGACTCTCACACAATATTGACAGCCCGATGTTGTGCCGTGACGTGCAGCCGAGGCCGTTGTTCACGGCCCGGGACGCTGGCTCAGCTCGTAAATGTCGCCCGGCGGAGCCAACGCCTAGCGGTATGACGTAATCCGTCCCGCGCCGGCCATCCTGGAGACGCCGGCTGCTACCTCAGTGAAGTCGCTAGGTAAAATAGCGTTTAAGTGCTTTGTGTGCATGTTATTTGGAGGAACTAAGGTATTGACAACCGTTTTTTTTTTTAAGGAAATAATATTGTCTGTTTTCTTTTCTTTGCCCGGTAGTGTTTTGCTTTCATTTTCAAAATAATAATAATAATGATGATGATGATGGCTCTCGGCATAGCAATGTAATGACTTCGCTCCTTCATCTTTGATTCGTCCATTTCGATAACGTCAGCTAAAATAAGAAGCATTTTGTAAAAATGCTTTGAATAATGGTGTTGTCAAAACAAAATTTGCCGCCTGTATCTAGCAAGTCTCCCCATTTGCATTGTGTCAGGCGCCTCTGTCGCTTGCGTGTCACTGGTCCCTGAGCCTAGGGCTTCTGCCTTTGCCACCCCTCTCCACCAATCAGCGACTCATAAATCACACCTGTGACCCGGGTGACCCTCGCGCTGCGCCCGCCACCGCCCCAGGGGTGTTTGTTTTCGACCCTCCGCGCCAGTGCCCCGCGGGCAGACGACCCACGGCGCCGATCACGCCTTTTTTGTGGTCGATGCGCGGGACAGGGGCTGGATCGGACCCCATGGGTGCCGAGGACGACTGGGTTCGTCGGTGAGAGGAGAGGGAGAGCAGTTGTGCTGTTTATGTTTTATCGAAGCCGTGATAAGTGTTGCGAGGAGCTCTCGGAAGGACTCGGGAGTAGAGTATTGCAGGACTCGATCCAAACGTTGACCTCGCCCGTTTGTTTGGGATGATGAGCATCGCTTCTCGAATCACGCTGCCATCATATATCTTTCCTCTGTGGAAGGGTGTGTTCAGCTGCTCTTTGAGAGCCGATTCTCACGGCCCATTGCGTTTCAATAGAGGCCGTATGACTTCTGAGAGGCTGCCGTCGGGCCGCAATAAGCACTGCATTTACATCCTTGATTTAGTTTGGTGATAGGGGTTGGTGAAGCCAGTTCTTCGTCCATCACTGCGAGGGTAGTGCTGATTGATAGTTGTGGCTGATGTGTTTGCCCATGAGTTGCTGAAATGGAAGAAATGAGTTCATCTTAGGTTGTTACTGTCAAGTCAAAATTAAGTTCGGTTGGGAATGTCTGAAATGCTTTGCTTTTTTCCAGAGGCGTGGAGGATAGAATGTGGAGAACAGAGCTTTGCCAAAAATGGAACTGTACCAGATGCTCTACGATGCTACCTTGGTAAGTACTGATTATTATAATATTATCACGTGTTCCTGTTTTGGAAGCACCACGCTGTTCATCAGCAAACCGACCCAGGCGCCGGCACCCAAGCGCGGGGAAACCCTGTCCCGTCTCGGACACACTGTTTCCCCGCTGTCCGGCTTCACCAATCTATTTATTTTCCATCACGCGGCGCGCGAGTGTGGCATCTCCAATCTCCGCCTGTGAGCGCTCCCCTGGCGGCGCGTGCGGCGGGAAGGTCACGCGGGGGTCGCGCCACGCGGCCAAACGCGCCCGCAGATAAACACGACGGATAAGGTTTCGGTCCGGCGCTGATTGAGAACGAGAGGGCGCTAAGTGGCGGGTAATTGGTGAAGGCTGGTGCCGGCCGTTATCTGGAGCGTCGCCCACCGCCGCCGCCCAGGGGACGTCCGTCGGTCGCGCGGGGGGTAAAAACCCGCGGGCGCGGCGTCAACCGGGCCGCCACGTGCCTTTTGATGGCGCCGTTTGTGCGGAGTGCACATACCAGCGGGACATGGGCGTGATGTCGAGATATCGACGGCGGACAGCTGCGCGCGATTTCGGCCGACTATGTATTTCTCCCTCGAGCCGACCACAAAGCCTGGGCGGCCGGCCTGGACCGGGGAGTGGGGTGGCGATGGTGTCACGAGTCGCGCCGAACGCATTCCTGCCGGCCGTCACGCGGGCACCGGCGGCGTCACGCGGCGCCGCCGGTGCGTGCGTGTGACGCTGCGTGTCCGGCGGGTGTCGGAGCGACGGCGTCTGCAATCCGTCAGCGCGGGTCCCGGCGCGACACAGCGTGGCGGCCCGGGGCAGAGGCATCGAGCGGCCTCGTGAAGTGAAGAGCGGCCTACTAGCAACTACTAGTAAGTAGGCTAAGTATGATATTGTTAGTGCGCAAATTCACTCTATTTAGACAAGACCAGAAGAAAACAAACCCAATGTGTGTTTTTACATATTATGATGGTAAAGCAGCTGAAACAAGTTCATCACAATGTGATGTACTTCACAAAATAAAGGAGCACTTGCTATGTATGTATTTGATTGGACGTTGAAGTCCCAGTAAAAATCGGTAGCAATTTTTGCTTCCGTATACAGTACGCATCAGTTGAGGGGGGGACCACGTGTATTGGGCACATTTCTCATCATAGCTCCTCCTCTCTCATCCAGTAGAGGACTCGACCTGAATGTACCGCGTCTATATTGATCCAGGGACTGTGGTGGTAGTCGCCTCCGGCATTTCGGTGACTGGCCAGGGTGCCCCACCAGTGGATACCATGCACGCTGGTTGTGGTCAGCACCGAGTTATCGCCACCCTCTTCTCGCAGCCACGGCATCCTCTTCTCAATGCCCGTATCCTTGTAGGACCACCTGTCGAACCGCCGGACTAGACGGACGTCCGTCTGGCCGCCCGTCTCGTCCACAAAGCTGTAGTGACGCGGCGCGAGCCAGACGCCACCCCAGCGCTGGCGGCCCGTCTCCGCCTGCGCCTCGATCCGGTAGGCGAACCGGGTGCCGTTGCCCAGGTCTCGGATGGCGTCGGCGTGCCGCAGGATCGAGTAGTCGTCCGCCATGGTGGGCGCGCCCTCCCGGCGGCTCTTGACGCTGAGCAGGTCCCAGCTCTTGGAGTTGGCCGTCAGCAGCAACGTCCAGCCGCCGCCGTCGTGGCTGAAGTCGCACAGCACCGGCACCGGCATCCCGGTGAGCCAGTAGATGCCGTCCCGGGGAGCGCCACCCTGGTCCCGCAGCTGCAGACAGGAACGGGCGCAGGCACGATTCTTCGAGTCAAAGGAAACGTCTTGAGAGGAGAAGGTCTCTGGCAGGGGCTCCGGCTGAGCCTGGCAGGACGGCTGGACGGTGACGTTGTCTGCTTCCAGGGGCGGATCCAGGAAAACTCCAAGGGGAGGGTCATGAATCGAAGTGGTGCCCCTACCTATACCCAAAATTAAAAACTCAACGGATTTCGTCCACTTCATTTTGGTGGTGCCCCCATTTTCAGTTTTTTTCTTTTTATTTTTTATTTTTAGTCAGTATCTTAACTCTTAGCCACAACCACATTTACTAATTGTAAGCAAGTATATATGAATGTGCTATGTGCATAGATGCTATGTGTATATATGTTGTGGACGCTGAGTAGTGAGTACTTACCAGGAACGTTATCAGGTAAGCAAATCGTTGTCAGTCCGACGAACTTGACCCTGGCGTCTAAAGGGTCTGTCCTTGACACTTCAGGCTTGTCAGGGGCACCAAAGTCCTTCCAGGGACACCACAAACCTTTCAGGGGCACCTACGGCCTTGTAGGGGCGCCACAGGCCCGCCAGGGGCACCACAGGCCTGCCAGGAAGTAGGGGCACCACAGGTCTAGCAAGTATACACGACAGGCCTGTCAGGGGCACAACGGACCTGTTGGGCCCATGAGCACCCCTAGGGGCAGGGGCACCACAGTCCTTCCAGGGGCACCGCAGGCCTGTGAGGGGCACCAGCGGCCTAGCAGGGGCACCAGTCAACACAGGCCTGCCAGGGGCACCACAGACCTGCAAGGGGCACCAGAGGTCTGCCAGGAGCACCACCGACCTCTCAGGGGTAACTTGGGCCTGTCAGGGGCCAGGGGCACCACGGGCCTGTCGAGAGGCACTTCAGGCTTTTCAGGGGCACCATAGTCCTCTCCGGGCGCAGGGGTAGCAGGGGCACCAGAGGCCTGCCAGGGGCACTACAGGCCTAGCAAGGGTACCACTGGTCTATCAGGGGCACCACGAGCCTGTCATAGCCAGGCATCTCAGGCTTGTCAAGGCCCAGGGGCACCACAGGTCTGTGAGGGGCACCAGCGACCTAGCAGGGCCACCAGTCAACACAGGTCTGCCAGGGGCGCCACAGACCTGCCAGGGGCACCACAGACCTGCCAGGGGCACCAGAGGTCTGCCAGGGGCACCACCGGCCTCGCAGGGGCACCTTGGGCCTGTCAGGGGCACCACGGGCCTGCCGAGGGGCACTTCAGACTTTTCAGGGGCACCAGTCCTCTCCGGGCGCAGGGGTACCAGCGGCCTAGCAAGGGCACCAGAGGCCTGCCAGGGGCACCAGCGGCCTAGCAAGGGCACCACAGGCCTGCCAGGGGCACCACAGGCCTAACAAGGGCACCACGGGCCTGTCAGGGGCACCTCAGGCTTGTCAGGGCCCAGGGACACCACAGTCCTTCCAAGGGCACTGCAAGCCTGTCAGGGGCACCAGAGGCCTGCCAGGGGCACCACAGGCCTAGCAAGGGCACCACTGGCCTGTCAGGGGCACCTCAGGCTTGTCAGGGCCCAGGGGCACCACAGTCCTTCCAGGGGCATTACAAGCCTGTCAGGGGCACCAGAGGCCTAGCAAGGGCACCACAGGCCTGCCATGGACACCACAGGCCTGCCAGGGGCACCACCGCCCTTGCAGGGGCGCCTCAGGCCTGTCAGGGGCACCACGTGCCTACCGGGGACACTTCAGGCTTGTCAGGGGCGTTACAGTCCTGTCAGGGCCCAGGGGCACCAGGCCCGTGGTGTCCCTGCTAGGCCTGTGGTGCCCCTGGCGGTCCTGTGGTGCCCCTGTCAGGACTGTGATACCCCTGATAGGCCGGTGGTGCCCCTGGCAGGTCTTTGGGCCCCCGGGCCTCAAGGGGGGGCCATGACCCATGTGACCCCCCCCCCCCCTTGGATCCGCCCCTGTCTGCTTCTGAGGGACTCTGCTGCTGCTGTTGCTGCTGCTGCTGCTGTTGCTGCTTCTGCTGACGATCCTGATGATGGTAGTGATGGTAATGATCAGCCAGCGCCTTCACCACAGTTTCTCCAACAGTCTGTCCCAGCAGATCCCAAAGCTGTTGAACGGCCGGTGGATGCTTATCGGCCGGCTCATCAGCTACTGGTGCTGGCTCGCCACCAGCTGCTCCGTCCTGTTCACCAACTGGGGCTCCGCGGGTGTGACAGAGACTGGCAGAGAGCAGTAACAGGCACAGAAGCCGGCAGGTCGGGAATGCCGCCATGATGTCCTTGTTGGAGCACAGCTATAGTGTCAGCCCTACCGTATGCTGAATATAAGAAAACCAGCAGGAGCGGCGCAAGGAAGCGTGACACTGCTGTTAGCTTGGCAGGGGCTTTCATTTATATGCATCTTTTGTCCAAACAGACGTGTTATACGGTCTGGAAACTCCTCCACGGATTTCAATAAGTTTATTTGGATGTGTCTGCACCAGAATATTAATTGTTATACTCTGACAGATACCAGCTCGTCCAGATCACAGCTGCATGGCTCTGTCCCGATGAAAATACACATTCCACCCAGCTCAAGGTCAGATGACTGTTGAACTATTTTGTAGCTTAAGAAAAATGAATTGCCCCAATTAGCAAATAATCTGATGAGTTAGAAGAACATTCTGAACGAAACAGCCTGGAACATGGGGCTAACGCCGCATGCCGAGTACTCAGTTTTGCATTTTGGATGCGCTGCATCTGAGATAAATGATTATGAGTACCTATATTTTACGACACATTTTAACAAGCGGATGAGAAACAGTGATACAGTTACCAAGTCGTAGTGAAGCCATGTTTACGTACACGATGTATATAAGTGTCAAAGATGGCCTGACCACAGCACTATCGCCTGCGCCTACGCCAAGGCTGGAGCTTGTCGCTTCTTCTCTGGTGAATGGAAGGACTTTAACCTTGCTACTCAGCGTAATTGGTCAGTGGTCACCTCACCATGGCGACACTCAGGCTCCTCCGGCTGGTGTCGCTACTATTGCTCTCTGTCACCCTTGGTCCTCTACAGGGGACTTCAGCAAGCCACCACGATGGATCGATCGGTGTCGGACAAGAACCAGTAGCGGATAAGCAGGCAACATTTCGGCAGCTGTGGGATCTTCTGGGACAGACGGTTGGGGAATCGATCGTGAGAGCTGTGGCTGATCATTGCCACAACCACCTGCGCCAGCATCAGGAAGACCAGCAGCACCAGCCCTCAGACGCAGACAACGTCACCGTCCAGCCGTCCTGCCAGGCTCAGCCGGAGCCCCTGCCAGAGACCTTCTCTCAAGACGTTTCCTTTGACCAGAAAGATCGCGCCTGCGTCCGCTCCTGTCTGCAGCTGCGGGACCAGGGTGGCGCTCCCCGGGACGGCATCTACTGGTTCACCGGAATGCCGGTGCCGGTGCTGTGCGACTTCAGCCACGACGGCGGCGGCTGGACGCTGCTGCTGACGGCCAACTCCAAGAGCTGGGACCTGCTCAGCGTCAAGAGCCGCCGGGAGGGCGCGCCCACCATGGCGGACGACTACTCGATCCTGCGGCACGCCGACGCCATCCGAGACCTGGGCAACGGCACCCGGTTCGCCTACCGGATCGAGGCGCAGGCGGAGACGGGCCGCCAGCGTTGGGGCGGCGTCTGGCTCGCGCCGCGTCACTACAGCTTTGTGGACGAGACTGGCGGCCAGACGGACGTCCGTCTAGTCCGGCGCTTCGACAGCTGGTACTACAAGGATGCGGGACTGCACTCGAGGATGCCCTGGCTACGGGGATCAGATTACAGAGAGAATGCCGTGCTCTCGACCAGTAAGAGGAGCAGCCGTAACTGGCACGGCACACTGGCCAGCCACGTGAACGCCCCGGAGAACTACCGTCCCAGCCCGTGGATCGATGACCTGGCGCCCCACTCGGGTAGGGTGCTCTACTGGATGCGGGAAGAAGAGCTCTGAATGGTCAGCAATATATGCTGCGCGATCACAGATGATTCCAGGCTTTCGGTAGCCATGCAATTACGTTGGTCCTCAGGTAGCTTAGCCTGTGTCCTTGCCGTTTGTTTTTTATTCACTAGTAAATGGTTTATGAAAAATTGAAATGGTTTAACGTAAAATATGTGTTACACTGTACGTTGAGAGGTATCTTGTCTTCTTCGGTAACTTCGGTGTGATGTCTGGATGAAGGAATGCTAATAAATTATCATGTTTACGAAAACATGTATACCTACTGCTCCTAGATGCTGCTGTCAGCAATTTTATATTTCTATATTTACATTTAAGACGAGAACGGTTTGTTATCAGCCCGCACCCTGCACTTAGCATCCTCTAAGCGTGTCGCATTTCTCACACGGGCGCATATTGAAAGCAGAACCCCCGAACGACGCCAGCTTTCAATTGACGGCCACAAAGCCCCCAAAGGGGCTGAGATTGTATCATGACTGGGACCTCTCCCTCCCTCTATTGCCTGCACTGCCTCTGCACTCAGTGCCCCTCTCTCCACTCCACCCCTCCCCTCTCTCCACCCCTGCTCTCACCAGACGCCCCGCCGCCCGCATGCCAGTCTCAATTCAGCGGCAATCTTTCTGAATGAATGTACAAAACAAAGCCAAACAAACGCCCGCCGGCAATTGCCGCGGATCGCCGCCAGATGAGACGCAATTGGCGCGGGCGCGGCGATACGAGCGCCCGCCACGATTGGCGCCAATTGGCGGCGGTTGTGGCGCGCCGATTGCGCTCCATAGCGCGGCTGAGAGTCCGACTGGAGTCACCCGCACTGCGCTGAGTGGTGGAGAGGAGGGACGGGAGAGGGCTGGACGGATGCTGCAGCTGAGCGGGCTGGTGTCGGTGCAGGGCGCAAAAGGAGACTGACGGGCTGGCTCGACTGATGGCGACTGATTGGTCAGCCGTGGGGAGACGATTCTGCATTCCTCACCTCACCCACTTACAGTGCGATGTAAGATAGCCTGATACAAAACCAGGCTTAACCGAAGGTTTGTGTTTAACAGCTAAAAGCAGTATTTGCTAGAATTGTGTTTTTTTTCTATTAAAAACAAACCTGCGTTGTGCGACAGCTTTGCAAAATAATTGCCCCTACACTACTCATATGCAATAATCATTCGCATAGAACGATCGGCAGTCGGCACCGTTTATTTATTTCACCACTCCGATAATCACATAGAATCCTCAGCTGTCAAAGAAATGACGAGGGCGGCCGCGTCCGTTGTAATCATCATAGAAACTGAAACTAATCAGGTGTCGTGTCGCAATATGGAACGCCAGGCGTCCGTTTTTTGACCCACAAATTAAATAATTCGGGTTTCTCTTATCTTGGCATTTCTCGCCTCTCTCCATCGCTTTCTTTACTTATATTCATGTTGCTCGTGCGTTTGCCTGCATTATGTGTGCATATGTGTCTTTTTGTCTGTCTGTTTGGTCTCTCTCTCTCTCTCTCTCTCTCTCTCTCTCTCTCTCTCTCTCTCTCTCTCTCTCTCTCTCTCTCTCTCTCTCTCTCTCTCGCGCTCATCTCTCCTCTCTCCGCTGCGAGTGAGGAGTGAGGCGATTGAGACGCCGCGGGAGTCGCTCCACCGCTGAGTTTTTCTCCACACCAGCCCGGACCGCTCCGTAAAAACTGACTGGCCAATTTTCGGACGCGATGTGCAGTGAAAGGGGTCCTTTTAAGAGGATTTACCAGTCGGGAGACAGGCCGAATGACCACGTTTTTCGTCGGCAAACTCGTTTGATAAACACGCGATCCGCAGGCGCGCACTCGCGGCCCCAAATTAAAAAGTCGCCCGTTTTTTAGCGGCGACATGACGTGCTTCCCAAGCTGAGCAACGTGCTCGACGAAACAGGCGTCTTTTTGTCATTTGTTTGAAAGGCCGATTTCACGGGCCGTGAACACCACAGAGCGCCCGTCGCCGTGTTCCACTGCGGCTGCTTGCTATACTCGTTGTCTTTGTCCCCATCCCTGGCCCCTGCACTCGGTGGCAGTTGATGCCAGAATCATGACTCCCGCTCCTACTAGCGCAGCCGACGCCAGCCCCATCTCGCTTGGAACTGAGACAGGTGATTGAGATTTCCATCAAACCGGCACGGATCAGTGGTAGTGTCCAGCGGCAGGGCACCGGTGTCAGCGGCGCACAATGCCGCGCAGCCGGCCTGTGTCCAGTGCGGCGCTATAGCCGCCACCGCGCCGGAAACGGCCCACTGATGGCTGTTGTGGCGGCCGCGCCGGGGGTCGGACTGACACGGGGCGGCGAGGTGCTGATGGGATTACCCGCCCACCATCCACCGGAGCAGCTGACCGGACTGTAGCCGGAGCGGCGAATTCCGCCGCGGCGCGCCGCGATCGGCGCCATTGCGCGCCGGCCGGTTATGCGATCATGGGTGATTGTGAGGTTTTCGGGTGTTTAGCGGCGGCGTGCGCCACCCAGCCGGTCGTGGGGTGGACACCGCCTCTTTGAGCGCCCCCTGAGCGGGGTCGTGTCACCGGACCGGGGTGCTGAGCCGGGTGAGGTGATCACACACCGGCCGGCCTCCTCTGTGCCTGACCCCTTCCGTTACCCACCTTCATAGGCTGTTTGCCGGCTGGCTGAACACAACGGTATTCCTCACAGACGTCCGCTGCCAAACTGCGCCATAATTGTATTAGCGCGGCATTGTTGTCGGCGCCTCCTGAACCTCTCAGAGGAGACGAGATTTATACGGAGTACTGGACGGTTACGTGGCGGATTTCCTAAAGCGCACCGTTATATTAGTGAGATAGACTGGCCGTGGTTCAAATACGGCGAATTCCTCAACTGATTTTAGCTATTTTGTACTTAATCAATGACGACTTCCGTGGAAATGCCAACAGCCTATCCATGGTTATCAAAAGGGGAACCTTCAGATAGCTCACTCTCACAAAGAGGATAATAATGTGTCCATTTTGATAGCCAAATGTTTTAGAATATGTGGAGCTGCACTTAAATTTGATGGATATACATGAAAATTTTCGCTAATTTAATTAGGTGACAAAATTAATTGAAGTCTGTGGTCAAAAATCCGTTGTCCGTTGTCCCGTAGCTCAGTTGGTAGAGCGTTGGACTCGGCGTGGTGAGAGCACGCGTTCCCGGTTAAAACAGTCCGGGTTCGAAGCGCGACGGGCGCTTGACATATAGGTATGGGCCTTCTGACAGGTATGGTTGCGGTTGGTGGCAGGCCTTAGCCAGGCGAAGTCAGTGAGGGGACCGGCTGTGTGCGGCTATGTGCGCACGTTAAACTTTGGACTCTAAATTCTACCATAGAACTGGAATTGCGCGATCGGAGAGTAGAGGGCAGGGTCACCGCAACAAGCTTTGCAGCGGTGGCTCTGTTCCTGTAAATCCTTCCAGTCAAAAGGTTCGGACTAAATTTTAAAAAAAAGTTGTGAGGACCTAATTTTGATAAGTAGTTTACAATTCATATAATCGTTTAAATTGATACCGCCTCCGTTCTCTAAGGAAGGCGTGTGAAGTTAATCCAAAAGGTAAAAAATGGCACATCATTGTGTGAACTGTGAACTAAGAGGTGATTTGCTTTTGCTTGCTGGACATTGCTGCGGGATAAGGACGTTAGGATAAACTGGTAGGATAGGCAGGTAGGTAAATGTGACCGTCTTGCTGTAACTAAATGTGAGTTTTTCCTTGATGTGACGGTGTGAGAAGCACCGAGGCTGTTTACTTTGTCAGGTACGGCCGTAGAGCGGCGCCTCTCAGCGCCTGGGGTGTATGAAGAGGTTAGTGACACTGGTGTCTGCCGTGTGGCCTGTTTAACACCAGCGCCGCCGCTGTGCTGTCCAAACAAACCGCTCTGCGCAGCGTATCCGCGCCTGTGACACCACTGTACCGTGATTTTCCGCAGGACCGCAGATCACCGAGTAACGGTCTCCGCTGCAGCTGCACTTCGTGACATTCTAATTAATTGACCGTTATATGGAATGATTGAGAAAGTGCAGAATGCAAGGCTCGGATATTTAGACAATTAGCAGAAATTAGTGGTGTGGTCTTCACCGAGCGATGCTGGGGCTCATGTACATATGTATAGTACCTACCGAATATCAGCCAATAAAATTTTATATTGGGCCCTTGGAGAACTGGAACCAATATAAACGCTGATGACTTTAAGGCACATTTTCCAAAACATTTGCTGCATCAGAAGGGTGTATTGAAAACAAAGCAGGCAGACCGCAGAATTATCCGATCGATTCCACACTCTGTTCTAACCCAACTCGGCTGGAGCGCGCTCACCACTGCACTCGAGCTGGCAATCGGAGCACATTTTACAGTCAGTTGGCAGTGTGGCGTCGCCCGGTCCGTCTGTCCGGCGCGCCGCCGCTCCTGAATGCGTCATGAATGCCGCGGCGACAATGCCGGCGCAGATCGGCTGACTGTCGACAATGCGCCGCGGCGCGCCGCTGCCGCCACCGCGCCACAGCCGCCGCCGCGCCGCCACGCGCTGCTTTTTGTTCACTGATTAAGTTTGATTCCGGCCTTCATAAAACAAGGGATTAACTAAACAGGCGTTTTGTGCCGGCTGGTCGGATAAAGCCCATTGGGCCACCGCATCATGGCTTTTAATGGGCGGCGCGGCAGGAGCGGCCAAAAACAAAGCGCCCACCAGATGGCCGCACCGACGAACTAATTGTCCGACAGTGATCGCACCCGTGCCGGCATTATCTGATGATTTGATAAATTGGAAGTCAGTCCGGCCCGTGACGGTGGCATGGCTGCAATTAGAGCGGCGAGCGGCGATCGTGGCGCATTGAGCGGCACCCATGAAATGAGCGCCGGCTAATGTGGCGGCAGGAGCGGCGCGGCGGCGGCCACCGGGCTACCGGGCTGTCTCCGAGCTGCCCCCGCGCACCTCTTCTGGCCACCGAGGGTTGAACTTACTGTAGTCGTATCACAGATCCCTGTATAGTGTATATCTAATTGGAGAGGTCTAATATCCTTAGCATAAGCTAACCGTGCATCGACGGAAGATGGCCTGAGCTTTGTCAGTTATTACGACTGTCAGTTGTCAGTTTACGATTGACTCAGTCGTCACTGACTTGTGCGTTAAGTAGGCCTCTGTGGTATTGAGCTCATCTACTGACGACTCTAGCTTCATCGTTTTCTGCTTTCTAAACAGAAATATGTTGTCAAGTTTCGCCTGTTTAATTGGGCCGTACATCAAAGACTGCCCTGGAGGCTGGAAGTGCATGTAAGTTCAGTCAGCGGTCTAGATAACTTTGGGCTACATGAGGATAATTAAATTGGACAAGCACCCGTCTTCTCCCCGCTGTTTCATCTCGCTTCGTTCGCCATGTGGGCCACTCCACATCCCACGCACGCTCGACACAAGTAGAAATTTTAAACGCACGTCAAAACGTTTCGTCGTTCCCCGGAGCGGAGATGTCCTCCGATGGCCGGTCGGTGTGTTCAGTCGTGCGTGAGCGGCTGGCGACGCATTTCGATAGCGGCGGCCCAGGTACTCGGAATAGCTGTCCGTCATGTGGACGGATGGCGGAAAAATCTGGCTACTTCTGCCGGTTCTCGATCGGTCGGCACGTCCGTATACGGCCGCAGACATGCCGACTATCTGACCGATAACCGAGCGATGGGCCGCTCTGATCGGGACGGACCGACCGACGGACGAACGCCGGTCCTTCCTATAACACAGGACCAACACACCAAGCGTCGACGACTCCAGCAATTAAACAAATAACAGAGCTAATTAAACATAACCTGAGCGCAATCACAATAGGAGAGGGTGTTTCCGGTGACTGCTGATGCGAATCGACGGCGGTCCTTTGGATGGGTCACTCGCCATGACCAGCAGGCACGGGATCGCTGCTTGCAGCGTGCAGACTGATTTCGTTGATTGAGTATCTTCATGTTCATGTGTACGCTCGTAACGTGATCAGAGTGTATTTAAGTTTAAGAGATTTTTTTTTGTTTGTCTGGAAATTCTTATTTGTTGAGGGGCTTGAGCTCTTGCGCTGAGGTTTCGGTGAGCTTTGTTGCCTTCAAACGCCCTGCGCTGAAAAACGTAATCACCAGACCATCTTTGGACGATTGACGGTCGTCAGCCCTCTGATATATGCGCGGCCGCGATCGGCGTCTCGCAGCAAACGGCGGCAGCCCTAACGATGCACCCTCTGGGACAACTGTGCCTGGTCGCAGACCCTCCCGACCGCTAACAACATCTCCGGGCCGAGCCACCGGGACGGCGGCAGTACGCGATCAAAGCCACCGGCCGCGCCGTGCAGCAAAACAGACGATTCTTTCTGTGGCACGCGCTAACCCGCTCGAGCACGGCTTAATTGGCCTCCTACGGCGTCCCTTGTTCTCTTTGTCGGTACCGATGTGATGAGGAAGACATCGACTGCTGGCAAACGGTAGCGGAGGGGTCGGCTGGATCGCTGAGGCAAATGGAACATCGTGAATTGAATACGGATCCTTACAAAGAAACGCGACAATCCTTACAAAGAAATTTGTAATCAAGAACATTAAATGAAAACATTTTAAAAATGTATTTATTGGGATGCAAGATTGCTGTTGGATTGGCCCCTACCCAGCTCAACTCCGTTCAAATGTCTTCCAAATGGAGCCCGTTTCTTGTCACCATTGTATGCATCCTGCTCTGACTATGTGCACTTGTGTCGTCGATGTCCTTTCGCTGTCTATGTCACACCTCAGTACTATAAACCCTTTCATCGGGCACACGCTGTGTCATCTGCCACCCCGTATCACTGTACCTCTATCTGAGTCGAGTTCGACTCCGGGGTGGGCCGAATCCCTCGTGTCATCCCCGTGCCGATACACCCGCCCACCTCACTGCTGTCTGTCTCTCCGTTCGGAACGATCGGGCCATTCCACCAGTCACCGTCTCACCGCGCAGTACCGCACAGCTCCATTATTCCCTATGGTGCCGAGCACCGATTGTCGACTGTTTGTCGGCCGGTCTGGCCATTAGCGATACCTTGTTCGGACCCGGGCGACTATCTGGCGGTCACCGAACAAGCGTATCTGCCGCTGAGGAGTGAGGCGGCGCCGGCCAACCCTCGCTTAGGAGGTCATTAGTGGAGCGGAACGGCGGGGCACGTGTCGGTACGGCCCGCGAGGGGCGCGTGCCG
The DNA here is from genome assembly GCF_019059575.1 of Amphibalanus amphitrite. Lineage (NCBI taxonomy): Eukaryota > Metazoa > Arthropoda > Thecostraca > Balanomorpha > Balanidae > Amphibalanus > Amphibalanus amphitrite. The sequence goes on from NW_024881921.1 coordinate 494,364, forward strand.
CCGATACCGCGCCGCGATACGCCGTGATGCGGCATGATGCGACGCTACACTGCGCCGATATCGTGCAAACTGCTCCGATATCTCTCAGTGTGGTTAGATATATCTCACACGTTAGCCGTCGGGGTCTCAGTGCTAAAGAGGTGCCGCTCCCCTGAGGGCGGTTTGGTAGGGACGGGGTTAATCAGGGGGCGTATTCAGCGGCCTGTGAGCCGCCGGGGCAGGTCAGTTTCCGGCGCAGATTTGCTGATACCAAAGGAACAACGGGCATGGCGGAAGATCAGAGACTGAGTTCAAACAGACCGACTCCAGATCGGCATAGCTGTCTCAAGCGGAATGTGTGAAGAGCTTAATTGGGAATGGCGAGCCGGCAGCTTCATTTGCTTGTCTTGGACGTGAGTTCCATATTGTGATCGCGGCGGAGCTTTGGAAGACATCGGCTTACTGATCTGACCGCCCTACTGTTTGATCTAAGCGTGGGGTAACGTTTGTGGTTCATGAGCTCAAACATAAGAGTCCCACTTTCTGGGCTTTCATCATCATTAAACGAGAACGAAGACAACTGAGCCTCTATTGTTTGACTCTCTTCATTTTTTGTGAAATTCGATCAAAGAGAATTTCTGAATTTAAAAACGTGCAAACAAACAGCGTCAATGTGAAGAGGTCGTTGTAATGCCTCTACCAGCAGTGTCAACACTCACTATGCTAACTATTGTTGGCAATGACTGCAGGATCTGGTTGTAAATACTGTGCCTTTGATCGGCTGAGCCCGTCGGTAATGCGTCTTTCACATTTCTCTGAATATGGGATGTTTGGAACTATCTCCAGGGACACCAGGACGATGAGTCGCATCCTTTGTGCTAAATTTCAGCCACGACCGGAAACACACACCTTCCTGTACGATCAGTGTCCACCCTCGACTTTCGCGATGACCCGATATGTCACCTTAAACTGGGGACTCGGCTATTTAGCATCAAGCTCGCTAAGCTTATCCGAAAACCGCTGAGAACCGTAAGTCAAATTCCTTCCCATGTAACACCAATACTTGTTCACATACCTAATTCAAAATGCATGGATGGATGAACTCCAATAGATCCTTTGTCCTCTGATGACAGTAATACAAGTGCGGCGGACATGTGTCAACGTCTTCAGTACCTGTCAATCACGCCATCAGCGGCGGTGTTCCCCCCCCCCCCGCGGGGCGCCGGGGCGCCGCCTGCCGGTCTGGGTGGCCGGGGGAGGGGTGCAGGGGGCGCCGGGGACCCGGGTCGCTGTCGGGGGTCGATGATCACCACACACCTCGCCGGCCGGCACGCCCCCGCCGTGTGCGGCGGTCGGCCGTCATCATGATGACGCAAAACGGACGGCGTCATCAATCCTCATCGGGGAGCGGAGCGCGCCGACCGCCCGCGCGCGCCCGACCGCCTCCCCTGGGCCGCCTCAGTCCTCACCCCATTCGCCCGCCTCAGCTGCCTACTAAGGACCGCCTGTGCCCGTCCGCCTACCCTGGACCGCCTTCGCCCGACCGTTTGAGCTCCGATGGCGCCTTCTCATGGGCTTAAGCCTCCGGCCGACTCCTCCGGTCTTTTCCCCTAACCGCCTCCTCTGTCCCGCCGAATAGGAGAAGCTACTGTCACTGCCCATGTGATTATAACTCCTATTGTATAGCTGCTACCATCTCCAGCTAGATCTGTGGGGCAGAGCTGAGCTGCTGACGAGTGGTCCGCCCCCTCGGTGTTCGTCTCCGCCTCCGCGCGCCGCCGCGCCGGCCGCCCTCCTCATCATCGCGCCGGTCCCGACAGCCCCGACCCGCCCCGACCCGCCCCGACCCGCCCCGACCCGGGGCCCGCCCGACCCGGCGCCGTTCCCACGAGTGACCGCGGCCGCCGCGCCGGAACGTCCACGGAGGCCTACCACACTGCACCGCTGACGTCTCATTTCCGAGTGACGACGACGCATCGCGGCCATCGCGGCGCACCGGTGACGCTCGCGGCGCGGCGCGGCGGACGGCGCACGCCCGTCACCGCGCCGGCCAGGTGGAAAAGCATCACAATATTTTCGTCGGCACCAATGACGCACCATCCTGCGCGAAATCCATGGGCGGGAGGCTTTTTGTGCACGTAAAAACGCAGCGAAGAAGATATGCGCCTCTCGGCCTGATCTCGCGTCGAGGCGATTTCCTTTTTCACAAACGTAATCACGCGACTCGGCACGCGAATATGCCACGCGCGAGCGACTGGAGATGGCGGAGTTTCTCCCCGGCAGACTTTTCCAGCCTCAACTCTTTGGGAACGCCGCATGGACCAGCGGACTCGAGATGAGAGGAAACTACAAAATCGAAGTCACAGTCAAAAGTACGGAATGGAGTACGGAATCGAAAGTCAGATGGAATCTGTGGACATTGCCTCAAAGAATTAATCGGTTTGATTTCTAATCCAAGATAATATGAGTGAAACGTTTCTGTTCCCGTCTTGATATGTGATTGATCTATCTATCACACAACATTTTTCCGCAATTATAGTTGTCTGCATTGTCTGTAGTAAAGTTGTCTTATAGTTGTCTGGTTTAGGACTTCAGTAGGTTCAACTGTTCCGGGCTGGCCCGGATCCCTTACCGGGGTGTTTTCAGCTCCCCACCCGCGCACACCATATCCACAGTCCGGAATGCCACCTCCCCACAGCGCGCGCACCTGGACCTGTGCCGCCCGCCGCGGCCTTATGATTATTTGCTCCGTTATTAGCGGGCCGAGGTGGGAACAGGAATGTCGGCGCGGCCGCCGCCTGTCAGTCGGCTAATGAAGAGATTCATGGGCGCCGCCGGCGTGTTTTTGCGGCTGAGAGATCGGCCAGCGATCCGCGCCCGGCCCACGCCGCCCACCGGGCCACCGGGCCGCCGAAGTATACCCCCACGCGCCGGCTGCAGCGCGCGCTCAGGCGGCACACATATCGGGAGCTGCGAACGCAGTGGTGATCTGGGCACGGGAGCTGTTATAGTGAGGTTGAAGGGGAAGCAGCTGATCACGGTTGGACGTCGGGTCATTTTGGAACCACGTATGTAACTACGCACGTTCATGCAAGGTTTCCGGAATCGCCTATGAAAGGATCGGCGAGCGACTATGTAGTTTTATGTTTCTTTAATAAAACTATGCATAGCTTACGAGTATAATTCGAAATTGCCACGTTTCAGGGAGAGATATCCCCCCCACAAAATATAACTCGAGTGCGAATTACGAGCTACGAATCACTTGCCTAATCAATTTCAGTTGGCAAGTTCAATTGGTAAAGTTTTATGTGAGCTTGTGTTCCTGACTAGGCTACGATGGCCTGGTTTCGGTATGAGCCCGTCTAAAGAAAGCGTTGCATTTGTTTTCTCCAAAAGTCCAGAAGTCAGCCCCATGCCACGGAATATATAGTCTACGACATATATGTCGTAGACTATATATTCCGTGCCCATGCTAAGACAAGTGACAACTGCTGTAGAGGCGACCAATTGACCAAATAAAAACAGCATGTCCTTCGACACGTGTGTCACTCTTATCGCACACCTGCGCTCGACGAAGTCATGTTTTATAAAGTCAGAGTCGTGTCCGTGACCTGATCATCGCCGGAAGTTCGCTTTCGGCGCGGCTTGTTCGACCAGCCAATTAGTGATTGTACTAGTACATCGGCTAATTGTAACAACAAGCCGGCTAACAAAACATTGAACCACCCGAAAAACCGTCCGTACGAACGACAAACCCAAACACAAGTCAGAATCACACAGGCGAGCGCCGAACCTTCTCCGAGATCAAATTACGCATTCAGGCTCGTTTCTTGTTCGCGGCTCAGGCATAGCTCCGACTGGCGACCTGCCGTCGACTAATGATATAGATATTGTCTGTGCGGAGTCGGCTGCGTTTTTGCTGGCCGCTCGGCCTGCAGAGGCTGGGCAGAAACAATGGCGGCGGCGCGCGGCGACCGTGTCGCTCCACCCGCTCGGTGCGCGGCGGGGGCGGGGGCGGGGGCGGCGAGACGACCGCCGGCCTCTGCTCTCCACATCCGGCCAATTACGGAGCCCTCAGCCGGCGGGGAGGAGCCGCCGGCCGCCGCCGCTCACTCGCAGCCGCCAGTAATTGCCGGTACGCCGCCACAGCGCGCCGGCGGCAGCTGCCACCACTTTGTCACGTGGCCCGCCGTGATTAAAGCGGCCAATGTGGCGCGCCATTGGAGAAAACGCCCGCATCGGCGGCATGCTGATACGTAATGGCATTATTTTCCAGATGTTGCCCTGATTTCTTCCTTTTGATTGAAATTCTTCTTCTTTGATGTTTCGTAGGGCTGTGATCATACAGAATAAAGCTGCCGTCTGTTTCATTGAAGTTCTAATGAGCTTTTTTGGTGGTAAAAAAACTACTTGTATGCTGGCAAAAACAGAAGGCGGATGTGGGTGAACAAATCAAGATAAAGCGGCTGTTGAGCGTTGCGTTTTGCCATGTAAGCCCTGGAACATGATCTCGTCACGCTACTGGAATATACAGGATTATCTGCTCCCCGATCTACAGGTCTGTGTGCCGACGAGCAGGCAATTTGGTGTTGAACATGAACCCCAACAAGCCTCTGCCTGCGCTGAAGCCGCGCGACGCTGCCGCGACCTCCTCGGATCCGAACGTGGCCGCGTTCCCCGTGGCTGCTCCGCGGGCCGCTCCCGCTCCGGCTCCGGCTCCGGCTCCGGCTCCTCGAGCAGGTGCTCCTCCGACAGCGGCTCCTCGGTCCGCCGCGCCGTCCCCCTCGTCTCCTGACCCGCCCACCGCCGCGCCCAGAGACCCGAAAACTGCCGCTGCCGCCCCGAAGAACGCTGCTCCCCCGCCGAAGAAGGCCGCTGCCGCGCCGAAGAGTCCCCAGCCGTCTGGCTCGGAGTCGGCCTCAGAGAGTGACCCGGCGTTCCACTTCGGCAAGGGGTACAAAGTGCCGGAGGGGGCGGGCTCCTCATCCGATACCGGGGACCCATGCGGCTCGGACCAACAGGCGCCGCTCTCCCAGACGGAGCGCATCAGACGCTGCCGGGTGATCAAGCGGGCCCTCTGCCGTTTGGGGTGTCCGGAGGAGGAGGAGTTTTGTAGCTGTGAAGAGGAGGAAGATTGCTCCTGCAATTGCTGTGCACCAACGTGTTGCTGCAGAAGTCAGCGCCCGGTGTATGTCTGTTATGGTCCTGAGGAAGTGTGTTGTACTGCTGAAGAATATCCCGTGCCGTGTTGTCCCGATCCATGCGATCCCGTGCCAGAATGTTGTGATGATGATTGAAGGACAGAATGAATATCATCGGTCAATATTGACACCAGTCAGTAATGATGACTGCTGGTCAGAAATCATGACAACTCCTGATCAGCATGCTGGTCACTAAAGTCAGTCATTAATGACCGCCGCTGGTTAATGATAACGACTACTAGTCAGTGATGACTGCTGGTAATTGGTGACGGTCGCCGGTCGCTCCCTTGCAGCCGCGTCATGACAGCTGGGGTGCAGCAGCGTATCGCCAGTGAACAGCGATGACAGTCTCTGTCAGTTGCCACCCGTGCTACATGTCGCGTCCGCGGCTCATACTGAGAGCTACAGATCATTCCATCATAGCCCCGGGCTATCGGAGCTCCAGGCCGCTCTACCACGGTCACGGACCAGCACCCTGCAAGAAGTCGATGCGATGGTACACCAATGCGCTTCAAATCAACTCACTGCACCTACTGAGCTATGCAGATGCTCGAACTCGTCGTGGTTGAGGAATATATGCGGTAACCCTGGCCTAAACCAACATCAGGGCCCTATTAGCTTCCGGCTCTACCTTGCTGCGTGTCGCGAGACACTCCAACAATGCCCGGTCCATCCGCGGGCACTGGTCCGTGGTACTGGTCAGCCCTCGGCGCTCCTGACCGCCATGCCGTCACGCCACATGTCAGCTGTGTGACCCCAAACCTCCAGCGATGCGTGACTCTCCGTTTTCAGCGAAATGAAGTAGCCGCCGAGCCCGGCGCGTCGACTCATCCGGGCGGCATTGTGCCAGATCGGGAACGAGGAAGCTGCTGCGAGGGAGGTGACGGAACCGGCTCATCGTTCCGTGCATCAATGAGGTCATTGTGTATCGCCGCGGGCGATGGGCCGGCGGCCGGCCGGGCGGCCCCACCCCGCGCCGGCAGCGCCCGTCAGGTGACAGGTTACCTGACTCAGGGACCAGAGCGGTCGTGATTCATCGATCGGCGTCGATGATGGTCTCCGGGCGTGAGTCAGTCGGCGGCGGGCGCGGTCACTCGCCGCCACCCGCCGGTAAATCGCTCGTCTCACCGGCGCAGAGCGACACTCCTAAATAGCTTCCATCACGGCGTCAGCTAAATATTTGCGCGTCGACGAGAGCGGCGCGGAAATAGACGATCGAGTGACGCGTCGCGTTGCGTTCGCCGCAGACGCGGCGAGATTGACGCTAACCACTCGTACACAGAGGCGGCGCGGCGGCGGCGTGACGACAGCGCGCCGTGTTTGCCGCCGAGTGACGAGCGGCAAAAATGGCGCGGCTCGTTTTGCGCGCCGCGTGGGAACGCTGCCTGGGGTCGCTCGGACGGCGCCCGGTCGGCTAACGGGGCCCGGCTGGGCCAGCAGCTCGGACTGAGAGCAGCCACACAGGTAAACGGAGATCTGAGAGACCCGAGCTCGACGAGAAACTGTCTGTTTTCTCAGAAATGGCGCCGATGATGCACAACAGACCAGGCGGAAATCCTACAGCAGTAGCTATCTGATCTTGTGCCTGATCTGGCAGTTAGTCATCAGTCAGAAGTTTTTCAGAGGAAATTTTTATCGCGCTGTTCCGAATCCGTGAGAGAAACTCCAGAGCCTAGCTCTCCTCCACAGCCTTATGTTTTTCGATAGATATTTTAAGTAGTTTTTGCAAAGATTCCTGGGTTTTAATTATGTCTTTCCTAAAAATAGCTGCCACAACATTATAAGAAAACATATTCAGGTAATGCATGGAGTATCCGCATTCTCGTGCTCCAAGGGAAACATATCACCGGCATAAAAGGGGAACATTTCAATCCAGCTTTCGACGAGCGTGTTGTCAGTCGTGTCAAAAAGTCGTAATAATAGTCAGAACCCCTCTTATGGTCATTGTATGACAAGCGCTTACTTTTAATGAAAGTTTAATGTGTTCAGCATTATTTTGAGTAATTTCTTTTAATTTTAAGGGCAAGTGAAAGCTTATTCTCCATCTAAATAATCTTTCAAAAAATGGCAGCTTCTCAATACCTACAAATACTATATTACCGGCACCTTCATCAGGTGCGAAATCAGGGTAATTCAAATAACAAACGAGTGTTAAACAAAACACAAGCGCATTGACTGATGTAAAAGGGCGACGGCTTCTGCGCCTGATTAACATCTGTGCGTCAATGAGTGTACCTCGGCTCTTCAATTAGATAGTGGGAAGCCCTTGTACCTGACATAAAACCTCTGTAGCTGGAAAGTGGAAGCGCCTTAAATCGGCGCTGCGTTATTGCCTAAATTTGCCTGCGAAGAACAATCAATGGAAAATTTATGTGCCATTACCTTGCTAAGCCAAAGTCGTTTTGGCTGCCTGAAGATGGATTGCGGAATTTATCTGGTGCCAATTTGTTTTGTGTGGCGTGCAGTTGATTGCCTGTGTACAGACTCTTTGATAAATATTGACGCCATGTCGGGATACCTCCCGTTTTTATGTGTTGCTCGCACGACATGTGCATGGAACGACATGATTAATTCGTTTCATACATACACCTTATATCCTGTGCTGAGCCCCCAAGACATGCTGCATGATGCTGCATTGCTCGTGACAGATACATATAAATCAGGTAAGATTTTTTTTTTGTCTAACTGGCGTTTGTGCAGTGTCTAGCATTATTTGGTTTACTCAAAAGTTCTGATGTTTCTGAGCCATTGGTTCTTTTCGGCTCTAACAAAGCGTTTTGTAGCCTTATCAAAACAGACGGAGCCAGCTCAGCGCCAGCTCAGCGGCGCTGTACCGCCGACTTCACACCCCATCTCGGCGGCCCTCGGCCGTCCGCCGCGATCCCTCCCGGAATTAACAATATGGCTCCTTTGTTTTTTGACATGGGGGCGGTTTCGGCGCCGGCAACAATGACCCTCGAACCGGGCTGCGGCAACAATCACAGCGATCCGGCGCGCATTGTGGCGCACTCTCGCTGCCAGCGCGCCACAATAGCCGCGCCCGGCGATTGCGGCGATAGCGCAGCGCCGCCGTGACTTATCCGGCGCAGCAGCGCGCCGCTCTGGCCACTCAGAGCGCTCTCGGGACGGGCGAGCGTGGCAATCAGAGGGTCGTCCCGGGCGCGCCGCCTTTGTCGCAGACCCCTGACCCGGCTGACCTGACAGGCCGCCGGCGGCGGTGGCAGCGCGCGGACGGCGCTCCATCCGACGATCGGGCGGCGCCGGGTGTGGGGATTGGCCTCGTTTGCAGTCGCCAGTTTGCCCCTTTGGTCGACGTCGAGTCGGCCGCCGCTCACATGTTAGCAGCCAAACGCGCCGGCCGTCGCGCGTGCCAATTGGTTTGATTAGTGCCGCGCACGTCGCGTCCGCGCCGCGTTGGCACACTCGGCGCCGTTTTGGTCCCAATTAGCGACGGGCCGGCCGGCCGCGCCTGTCACCCGGAGAGCGGCCCCTTTTGTGTTCAAACTTGAAAATCTCGCTGCAGGGCGGGCCCGTTGCCGCCCGCCGGCGCCGGGTTGTCGCTCAACCCGTTGACGTTTCAATCCTGGCTCTGCGGGCGCGGCGGATCGGCTCGAGTGGCGTCAGGAGGCGATTGTCCGGCTGTCACACACCAATTGTCGTAACTAGCGTCAGATGGATATGAATCGCCCGCCGCCGATGGACGTGGACGGCCGGCGCGGATTGGATCTGAACTGTATGAAATGGATCGGCCTGGTGGGCTACAGAGGGAAGAAAGAAAGCCGCTCGGGGCCACTTCGCTTGATTTGATGGGTGAAAAGCGAGCTATGAAATCAAATTGAAATGAAAGCTATGTGATGAATTAAGTTTCAGTTAGATAAGTTTTATTTAAGTTTCATACTGAACGTTTGCTTATTGACAAGGGATAATTTGAATGATATTTATCCACCTTTTTACCAGTGATAATTGCTGTAATCAGCGGCATAAATTATGCTCTTTATGTCCATGTTAACCCCACCCCTATCTTCACCCGAAGCGTCCTGCGTCGAGCTTGATCCGCGGCTTGACCTTTGATCGAGTTTGACCGGTCACCTCGGGTCGGTAGAGTGCAGACCGCCCGACACCTTTGTCTCCGCTCGTCTGTCTTCGCCTCTCCGAGTCTTCTGCCTGGTTCAGAGTCCTCTTCCTCGTTACTGTCTTAGTTGTTGACTGTCTGCCTCCGTTTCTGTCTGCGTCTCTGTGTCCGTCTCCATCTCTCTCTCTCTCTCTCTCTCTCTCTCTCTCTCTCTCTCTCTCTCTCTCTCTCTCTCTCTCTCTCTCTCTCTCTCTCTCTCTCTCTCTCTCTCTCCTCTCTCTCTCTCTCTCCTCTCTCTCTCTCCCTCTCCCTCCCTCTGATTTCGTCTTTCTCGCTGCCTCTATCTGGCTCTGCGTTTCCGTCCGTCTGTCCCGGCTCTGTCCGTCTGTCTCTGTCCCCGTCTATATCCGTCTATCCCCGTCTGCGTCTCTCCGGTATCATCCGATCGTGTCCGGCGGCCTGCGTCTCCGTCTCCGTCTCCGTCTCTCCGCTATCGTCTGTCTCTGTCCGTCTCTGCGTCTGTCTCTGTCTCTGTCTCTGCTCTCCGCCTGCGTCTGCACGTCTCTCCGCTATCGTCCGATCGTGTCCGCCGGCCTGCATACGACGGCTAATTACCCGCATATCCCGGCTATCGGGCGGCCATTAGTGAATACTCACTCCGATAATGAGATATCGCGGCGCGCATTGTCTCGGCGCGCCGCCAGCCCGTGACAGACGACCCGGAATGTGTCCACTTCCGGCCAGAAGGGCCCGGCAAGCGCGAGCGGCGCGCGCCGCAAACAGAGCGGCCCGCATGTCGACCTGCCGAGACGATGTCGATGATCGCGCGAGCGCCGCGCCGCGGCTGCCGGCTCCACTCGGGCGGAGGGGAACGTGACGACGCACACGCGGGAGAGGAGAGAGGTGGCGGTTGTTGGTGGAGATGCTTCCCTCGGTGGTGGTGAGGAGGTTGTAGAAGTGGTTGGAAGGTGACTGACCCGGTGACCGCCCTCCCGCTGGCGCTGGACCAGAGCTGTGACCTGTGGCCGGGGAGCTCAGCGTGGCGGTTGGCGGTGACGTACGAGTATGACCTGAGAATAGTGATCCCTGCTGTGATTGGTGACCGGTGACCCCGGAGGTGACCTGTGACCCAACTGGTAACCGCACACCGCAGACCTTGGGTTGACAGATGCTGCCGGCCGCAAACAAATAAATCCCTGCGGCCTGTCTGGTATGACCACAGCCTTGTGACTCCGTTTTGTTTGCACAACTCAATCGAGCTCACCTTGGATTCCGATTCCGTCAACTTGTCTGCATGGCTGCGCGGCTCAGTGTCCCCCGACCGGTCTCTGTTCTGTTTGCCATCGACTGCTCGGTTCACTGGAACTCGAGGCGCTCTCAGCTGCGCCAGCCGCCCGTAATCGCTCCGCGAATGGCTTAATTATGTGCCTTCCCGCCGCGTGACGGCCGCCGGGCGCCGCTGAGAGGCTCTCAGGGGGCGTCTGGTGGCGTCGAAGGGCCGTGTCGCCGCCCGTTACCTCCCCGACCGGTGCAGACCGCCGCGGGACGCCGGCCATCGGCGGTCCGGAGCTGTTGGCAGCGCTGTTCCCCAGCTCTGTCTGTGTCGGCGAGGCGTCAGTTTACGACCTGGCGGCGCCCCTCGCCGTGCCGCGCTGCTCTTCGTCGCCCCGTGAGCTGCGCTCGGCGGCGCCGCACCGCGCCGACACCAACCGACCTCAAACGGGCAGTAAAGTGACGCCGGAAAATGGCGAGCAATTATCGGCCGGCGCGCGCGGCCGCTTTCATTGGCGGCGGCGGGTCGTTCGGCGTGGTTTACGATCATGTCTCGGTCGCTGCGGCTGTCCAGGTGAGAGAACCGCCCCGGGCGCCGCTCCGCCGCTCGACTTCAATGCGTGATTTCACACATGAACAGTAACACCGGCAGTCGGCGACGGTAAATCAGCGACGCTCGACTGCCCTTGGAGCGGTGAGACAGAGACAGAGACTGGGGCTGCGGCTGATCTGGATGGAGATTAGCTGGACTTGTGGACAGAGGCGCTGAGTCCCCCAGCCTGTCACAGTCCTCAGTCCTGGAACTGACCGCTGTCTCAATAACTGGCGACAGTTCCGGGCAGCGAACATGGAGTCATCAATGCGCCTACCATAAGGTTAGAAAACATCTGAACTAATTTAGATATTATTTATTGAAACTTTATTTGTTTTAAGATAACTACCTTATACGTCACAGCGAATCTAATTATTGCTTACTGAACATTCCTTTCATTAGTGTTTTTTTTTTCAGGAAACGTAACACTTTAATAAGTTAATGTGATTATCATATTATGACAAGAAGCGTGTTAAAAGTTCGGTGATTATATTATTCTGGAAATCAGAAAGATTATATTATTCAGCTGTCCACCTTGGAAGCTTACACAAGATGGCGAATATCATCGTGCCGGACACAATCGCGTCAGAAAAGTAAAACTGTCACCAAGAAATTCCACACGTGAAATGTAAACGTGATGTGGCACACGCTCTTCCATATCAGATTGGGCACACAAGACTTACTGAGACGAAAACAATGGATCTGCCACAGCCAGAATATTCCCGCTGTTTTTGTCGCACCAGTCTCTCATTTTGCGACTGATATCCACGCAGTATCAGATCCAGCGACCCCCAAACATGTGTGGGTCATTCCAAACTCGGAGAACAAAACATATTTTGACGTCGCTACCTGGCGTGCCGTTGGGTGGCGCGCTCTGCGCCCGTTTCCCATCCATCACGGCCCGCTCCCGCTGACCGGCGGGGCTCTTCTCACCTCTGCCGGTGGGGTCTCCTCACCTCGGCTCGGCTCCCTCCCATCCATCACACCCAGCGGCGGCGGACGACGTGCGAGAGGCGTTTATCAATTGTTTTCACGGTCTCGGTGGCAGGTATGTGGTGCGCCGCCATCCGTCTCCTGTGCGTCATCCCCGCCGCCGTGCAGGACGCCATCGCTGTGCTAATTGGCCACAACGCCGCCACTTCCGCGCCGGATGGACGGCCAATAAACAATTAGCGAGGGGCGGGGCACCAGTGTGTGTTGGCGGCCGGATGACCTGGGACGGGGGCGGTGGCAGCTGAGGTGCCGTGGGCCAGCGCCGGAGCGCTCCGAGCCGCCTCCCTTGGTAGACGGCCCCAGGGGTACGGCCTTTATTTTGCCACTTGGCGCCGTTTGTTGTCGCTGCGAGAGGCACCTCCGGTGATTGTTTGTCAAAAATGCTCGCCCTCTGTTCTGCCGACGCGCTGAGACGGCCGCCGGGCGGCCAAAGCTTTGGTCTCGGTGCATCCGGAATAATAAACGGTCGGATAGGTCGCCGCTCGGCGTGACCGGCCACACGGGGCGCGGCGTCGATTTCTGTTGAGCCTGCCCTCCTTCCGCCGGCGCCCTCTGATCAAAGGCGGCTGACAGTCGCGTCACATCCGGACATGGGCTGTGACGGGCCGAGTTTGACGGCTGCATGCGAGCCCAAAGTTGATCTTGCATGGCCGCTGAGTGTGGAGCGCCAATCGCCGCTCGGAGGACGCTAAAGTGCTATCGCATGTGACCGGTCTGATGTTGCACAACCAACAAATGGGTCTTGTAGCCAAGCGGTCTAGCTGCCAGCCTACGGGCTACACGACCGCCTGTCCTGCTTGTTTACCAAATTAGCCTGGCAAGTTGTTTTATGAATTTGAGTGAGTGTTTTTTGAAATCCGAGAGAGATGGCCAATGCCAATGTGTCCATCTCTCTCGGAATTGGCGGTGTCCAATTTGACGAAGCTGTTATTCTGACCAAATATTTGTGATCTCGGTTGCGTGCTGATATGCTAATTCCTCTCGGATGCTGGTCATATTACCTGGCCCGATCTCTTCTCGGATGGTGTTTGAAACTAATGGATGAGACGATCGCATCCCCAGATGGTCCTGATGTATCGCCCCAGAATTCAGTCCGGCCGCTCTACGTGATAGGCGCGTGATATGAAATATTTACCGAAAAGCAAATGATATCCACTTTTTCTCATGCATGTGCATTCCACAAACCTCATGATAAGTGTTTGAATTTCATCGATCCATGTGGTGTTATCAATGCAGTCACCGTTATCCTGTTTGACCTCACGAGATGTGCATACTGGCACACCCGTCTCCCCCATTCCGTGGCCCTACGCGGCGTGCGATTTCCAATCCCGTCGGTCCATACCTGTTGTCTGTTTCTTCCCATCAGCCAGCTAACCGAATCAGTGTTTTATGTACCCCATGCGGGCTCTATTCGCACGCCATCGACACGTTAACAGCGTTTTTCCATTAGGCTGGCTCTCTGGCGACGAAGCTCACCGCATGGATTAGGGCCGACGTCTTTCTCATATCTCGCCGCCGAGTTCGTATGAAGACTTCAGACGCGCCGAACGAACGCTGATGATGTCTGTCTGTCTGCCTGTCTGCCTATCTGACTATATGTATGCGTGCGTGTTTCCATAATGTCCCCGGGTCACTCAACCACACCTTTTTCCAAACCTACGTCTCTATCCTCTAAGGTTGCCGCGCTTTCTTCAAGCCCAGTAGCGATGACAGAGCTGACTGAATCAGAAGACCGCTGCATTCTGACTCCATCTAACCCAGCTCACTGCCCAGGGTGACTGATAGGGGCGACTCGCGGCGCACACCGACCGCCCTGTCCGCCGTGCCGAGTGGACATGCCCGATGACGTCTCTCGATGACGTGATGCGTTTGTAATGCATTTACGGGCATCAGCGTCGTCAACCACGGGTCAAGAATAAATATTGCGGAATCATTGTCGGAGACGTGCTTGTAAGTGACTGATGAGTAAGATATTTTTCTTCGTTCAGTGCTTTTCTGAAAGAGTTAAACAGCAATGACAGGAGAAATTATGAATGCATCGTGGCCTTGATTATCGTAGAAAAATCTAAGCTAACACAAGCGTCTAAAAGTTAACGCTTATGCACAGATTCAACATGTGTACCTAGGCACTTGCAGTTGATAACTAATTGGCCAATGTCAATTTGTGGGTCATATAGTTACCTAGTGCAAAATTAGATTAGGTCAAATATATTCGACCTAATTAACAAGGTAAAATATATTTTTTCACTTGTGTTTTGTATCAATGGGATTTTTATGTCAAACGCGCGTAAATATCACGTATTGATAGACCTTAACTGCTCCTCCGCTCACATTAGCCTCTGCAGAAGGGCCCTCGCGGGGTGGGACCTGCGCTGGGCCTCCGGGCCAGACACTTTGCATCCAGGGCCGCCATTGGTCGTCGGTTGCACTAATGGTGGTCATTTGAACAAGTCTGAAGCCTCAACACCAATTGATTTTGATTTCATCCTCATTATACCTTGGTCGGATTGCGTCATCTCTAATTTGCCGCCATGTCACCACTGCCATTGGCAATTGGACAAACAAAGTAGCCGGGTGATTTTGAATGTAACAGACCACCATTACAATCATTTCATCAGCTGCACTTTATTCACACGTCTGACGCAAAAGCGCTACATTTTCAACGACCCGCTCTTCAAACAGGTTTGATCTATTGGCTTGCTTGATGGATGCTGATGATCCCTCCCTAGCAGCTGCTGAATACATTGCATTATTTTTCTGCTGTCGGCCAAGTACAGGTGATTTATAGACGTACGCGTCGCACCGTGGTACTGTTAGATTGCATCGCTTATGGCTATGAGTATCATGGACTAGTGAGAAAAACTCATTTGTTTGACATGGCGACAACTTCAAGTGATTTAATCCCCCTTAGGTAAAGCTTCAATTTGTTGACAGGTTCAGTTGCTGCATGAATTCAACGATATGAGCATACAACTGATGCCTGATTTGAGAATCGCTTTAGTGGCCTTAGGATTTGTATTTGTATTTTGTCCCCAGTGACATCGAATAACATATAGCACAAGCAAATGCCCATCTAGTTTTCTTCGTATCGACCAAATTATCAGATACAACGCTATATTTCCTTGTACAGTCCACAGCATAAGTAATGTGTGGTTTCAGGCATGGGTATGTTCTGCTTCTGAAGCCTAGGAACGATCAGCCAGACTGCAACGAGACTTTAAATGTAGCTTACATGTATCCTCACCCTTGCAGCTACAACTTTATCTATTGACGTCTTCTTTTCAATCAGTCCGCATTTAAAAATCGTCGGTCAAAGCCATCCCTTGAGATTGGTAAAACCACACATTACTTTAGCGGTGGGCTGTACGTTCCTGTAAATGTCCCGTTTTCATTGGTTGAATGCGCCTTTGAATTATAAGTGAAGAGGTGTTATAGGAGTAAACGGACGGTCTATAAGTGAGGTCTATAAGTGAGGTGTTATAAGTGAACGGACGGTCTAACAAAGATGATTAATCATCACCTGAAACGGAGAAATTCATGCACGGTCATATGGTAGCCAGCCTTATCCATCTACCACGCACTGCTCGTTTATCGTGCACACGGAAACAGTGGCCAGGGGCCTACCGTGCCGAGCCGACGCGACGGTTTGCGTGCGGCTGCGTGCGCGTTAGTGGCCCGTTTGGCGGAGTCTGCACCGGGGCAGCCGCTGAGCGTCCGCGCCGAGCGCCGACCATCACTTAGAACGATAACAAACACGGTGGTCGGCCGTTTACAAATCTCGTTGCCGCGTTATTGAGAGATGCGCCACAGACGACATGGAACACACGGCATGGGGCGTAAATAAACAACGGAACGCGCCAAATAAACGTTCCGTCAAACGTTACAAATCCTTTTTCTTTTCATAACACGTCGCTCCGTTATTGGGCACAAATGAACGGCGAAGTAGTGTGAAAAGCATCGTCCTGTTGACAACTGGCTCACCCCGGAGCCGAATGGAATCAGCCAACAGTAAACAAGCAACCGACTTCGAATGCTACACTCACCAGGTGAAGCTAAATAAAACGTCATGGCTGGATGCACACCTCGCTAATTCTGTAAACCAGTACATATGCTACAAATAAGGAGCCAGGCAACCGAGCCAACTAGCCTCATGTCCTTGCAAGATTGATCTAATTTTAGCTCTTCTATTTGTCATACCATTTGATTGGTATGTATCACCACCTGAATGTATTCTAAGCCTTCACCATCCCGGTCCCGTCCGTCAGTGAAGTACCTCTCTGCGCTCATTGTGGCTGCCCCTGTGTTCGGAGAGGCGCGCGCCGTCCTCCGAACACTCGAGGGCCCACAGCCGACCGGCCGGCCGGCGCTGCCGCATTCCAGAGGCTCTGCAGCGACTGTGTGACACACCGGCTGATACAACAGAGTTATCACCGTCGAGGAGCCCTCTCCAGTGCAGTCGGCGTCGATCAATATCCGAAAATAAAGCCGGTGGCGCTGGTCAATATTTTCCCGGCGTCGCGGCGACAAAGATGGAAGCTCTCCGATACAGCTGTCCCAAAAGACCACAAACACTTGAGGAGAGTCTGCAAACAGTCGATGGAGGCGCCTCTTCCGCCGCCGCGGTGTCGGAACAGAGGAGCCTCGTGCGCCGATGGTGCTGCGTCACCGGCGTCACCTGCCCTCAGCTGCTCGCCTCTCGGTCTGCCCCTCTGTCTGCCGCCGCGCGGAAAGGGATGAAACATGCTCACCACTAGTGATGTCAATTACGGAAAAGCGTGATACCGATACCAAACCAAATACCAACAATATCCATGCAAAAATACCGAAACCAAACCGACTTGGGAATATGAGGAAAATACCAACTTTTTACCAAAATATCAGCCCCTATTACATTAGTGAGGATTCAGAATACCAACAAAATACCAAATGCACTCGCCTTGAAATACCCGATACCAATTTGGTATCGGTTTGGTATCGGTATACCAAAAAGTTGGTATCCGATTGACATCTCTACTCACCACCATCCAAGCGAGATGTTGACGGGCTTTCTTTCGAGAATATCAACTTGGGCATTTCTTTGACCTTATCTAGTATAGCGGTTACATAGCTAATTTTCAAATATTGTCCATGCCGAACGAAAGTTTTTTATGTCGAATACTCCAGCTACTTGAAGAAATATGTCATCAGAGACGGGCATGTGGTATGTATTTATGTACGGGGTTACGCACTAGTGACGAGTATGTGATTTGAGAACAGCACCATTTGAAGCACAGACATAGATCTCTCCTCTCCTCATTTCCCCCCTCTCTCTCTCTCTCTCCCTCCCTCCCTCTCTCTTTCCTCTGACCTCTCCCTTTCCCTCGCATGCCCCTCCATCTCCGCTCCTCCCCTGGTCGGGCGCCGCAAAAAAGCGTACCCAACAAGACCGCCGGTACACAAGGAACGCCGGTAATGGATGTCGTCGAATTGTCGCCGCTTTCTAAAGGTGTTGATGTGATTAATGGTGCGGACGGCGGCGGGAATTAGTGCGGCTAGATCGCCTCCACTGCGGCGCGTTTGTCGCTCCGCGCCGCCGCCGCCGCCGCCGCCGCCGCCGTCGGCTCTTTATCTGGGGAGACTCGCGCGAGCCGAAATATTTCGGCTCGCATTCGACGCGCGCGCTGGGTGGTCGCCGAGGACTGATTGAGACGTGGTCTGGCGCGGGGAGGTGAGATGTGGCGAGCTGTGGCGTGGTGTGGTGTCGCCCGGCGGGGTCCCGGTGAGATCCCAGCGGGGGCCCGGCCGGGCGCCACACCGCCCTCGGAAACACTCGCCGTCCCAGAGGTGAAAGTGCCACCATCTCTCTCGATTGGCGAACTAATGGAATGCCGATGATGCGCTGTGAAATGATATATGTGGCAAGCGGCGAGCATTGCGAAAGTGCGCCAGGCTCAGTGTGCCGATTGTGCTCGCTCGGCTGTGGGCGCCGGTGGTATGTGGGCGGGGACCCATGCTGAGGGCGACACTCCCGCCCCCTTTATAAACGAGCGCCTCACGCGTTTTATGTCTCAATCACCGTGTTCAAAATATCTCAATGGTGTCCCGCTGTTTATGATATTTGGTGTGGCGATGCAAATTCCTGAGGATAATACATCTCATTAGAGTTCTGTGTGCCGGGTGTTGAAATGTGCCCAGCTGAAGTAACCTTGATTTGAGGTATGGAAACATGACTTTCCGTCGCCAATGGATTTCATAACAGCTCATTGTGGTTACGTCTCCAGCAACGTTCGGGGTCGCATGTTTTTATGTGGGCAAAATAAATGATAACGTGCGACATCGAGAAATGGATGGCAACAATGGTGAGAGGTAGTGAGATTTGTGTCGTCCACATGGCATTTTGTCCCGCTTATTGTTTGCTTCAACTAAGAACGGTGTTGAACCGTTTGGAAGATGGCGTTTTCCACGGTCATGTGAGCGTGGTCTTTTTCATCCACCTTTAAAAAAGCAGGCAGACAATTATAACTGCATGCTACCATTTTTCAATGGGTGCGAATGAACTAAACCTCAGCCCACCCGGTCGAGCCACACGCTCCCGAGACATCAGCTGGGCCACGCTGACCCACACTGACCCCGGACCCGTTCCCACAGTCCCGCTGGGACCGGAAATACTCCCCGTCCTCCGACCCCGACCCAACCGGATCACCCTCAGCGCCCCGGCCGCCGGCTCCGCGCTGTCTGTCTCGATAATTCCCAATCAATCCACCTCGGACAGCGTGCCCTGTGATCTAGGCTGCCTGTGTCAGCGGCGCTCCGTTTGGGAACGGGTCCGGTCGGCGGCGGCTCCGTGCCGTCTGGCCGGCCGGACGGACGCGTTCCTGACCGCGTCATAAATCCATCGGTGCCCGGTCGGCGCTGTCAGGCGGCGGCGCGCTGCCACAGGTGCGTCCGACCGCTACCGGCCTCTTTTTGTGGCCGGTCACCGAGCTGCGTCCGTCGGCCGCGAGCGGTGCGCCGGCGATGTGACAGCGGCTGGATGACGAGACGACGGACGGAGGGAACGGTGGGGTGGGATGAGTGATGGGAAAGGAACGTGGGATGGGATGAGCGATAGGAAGGGAACCGAGGGATGAGGAGCGGGATGATAGGCGCCGTACGGGACAGATTGTGCCGATCAAGTCCACAACAAATCATGGCATGTTCAAGAGATTTTTTTGTGAAATGCCAAATGTCCGTTTTGAATTATATTCAAGCGTAATTTTTTTATTTTCCGAAGGCTGACCCAGCCCCAAAATGTTAACTACACATCTTGATAGGATCCTTTGCTTTCGAACAAAATGGCTGCTTGGAAACCGGTTACCGAACGATACCAGTTGTCAGCAGCTGTGCTCGGTGATCGTTTACAGCATCAGCAGTCAGCGCTGCATACCAAACAGGGACACTTGATGAAGTGCCGGCTCCATGCCGAATGACCTATTGACGCATCCCGGACGTAAACCATTTTCCGCCACCACTCTGTGCCCGGCGTTCTGCGAAAACTGCGCTCGTTTCAGCCGTCCTGCCACAAATCACACTGACAGCTCACTTAGTCGTGCTTTTGTGTGCTAGCGCTAATCCTCCCTGCTCGGCCGACGCGCCGGGCTATCTGATGCAGTCATTGCCTGACAGTGTATCACATTCAATCAACTTCATTTATCGAAATACCGTCAATAAAAATTCCAACTTCCACAACAAGCGTCCATTCTTCGTGACCGCTAATCCGATAAATAATGATTTTGTTAATTACGGACGGTTGTGCGCTGCGCGCACGTGCCCCTGTAGCTGACGGGAGGGGCAGGGGCGTCCCTTTTGTTCGACTGATCGGGGGTCGACACGGCTGGGGGCGCGTTCCACCCGGGGTCGCGATCTCTGCTCTCGCGGCAGAGGAGCGAGCGGAACAGAGGAGCGGAGTTGACAGACATGGGGTGCTGGCGGGGAGAGGGGTCAGAGGTCGCAGAGGGGAGAGCCCGGGGCGCGTGTTCGAGAGGTGTTGGGTATGCGGGCGCGCGGGACGATGATACGGGTCTGTGGCCAAGATGAGTGTCCGATTGCAGTTAATAAAATAAAGCGGCCTGCTGGCGGGGTGATGACATGGCGTGTTGAAACTCTGGGTGTCGCCCACAGCCGGGAGACATGCACCATGTGTTTGTTTGAACAGGGAGTGGACAGTCGAGTGCATGTTCCCTGGCATTCGTTAGTGTCACATGAGAGACGCTAGACCAGTGCACTGTTGTTAAATAGGCATCAGTCAAAGTGAGGCCATAATCGAACTGTGACAGGGGCGCACTGCGTCAGTTGCCTCATGCCTCACCCGTCTGTCGCACCGTCAGTCAGCGGTTGCCAGGATTCAGAGAATGGCCCGGTGAAAATATACAGACATACGCCCATAACTCGGCCGACTGGGTCAGTCGTGTACAGCAGCTGGGTGTCGGCCAGCCATTACAGTACAATGATTTCACAGTGTACACAGGAGAGAAATATATAGGGCTTCTAACGACCGCACTTAGTATGGAGCAACGCGGCAGCCGGCCTGGAACGTATCTCGACTTGAATTTACTGGTTTTTATAGACGTCCAGCGTCATGTTCCGTGACATCACTTGCGCAATATACAACACATTTGCACCCACAAAGAAGTGGTCAAAATTAATTGAACGTTATAACCCTTGTATTTGTTCACAATAATGGCCCTTGATATATGGAAAGAATGGGCAATGCATGCTACTGCAATGATTATTGATTGCAGATTGCAGAATAAGTGAGGTAAATAAAGAAGCCAGTCAGTTGTCGTGACGTAGCCCTGGGTCGAATCGCCGGGGATGAAGTGAGTTCAATTACTTATTCCCATAATAAATTGAAAAGTAATGCTGGTGACACTCTTCCTGAAATATGTCGCTTTAGCTGCAGCACTTCGTTGTCCGCTTTAACAATGATTCCAAAATGATTCCAACATAACCCCTACGGCCTACGCCCTTCCCACAGACAGCCCCGTCTGCGTTTAGCTCGATGTCTGTCCGCGCCTATACCATCGTCTGCGCTTTGGTCCAGACCCGCTGTTTACCGTCTGGGGGCGGCATCCCATGAGGCCCGCGCGCCGGCCGATTTTCACCAGCACGGACTGTCTTAGGAGGTGCAAGCCGCCGGGCCTGTGAGTGAGGGATGAGGAGTCTCCTGGCATGTCAGGATGCGGGGTGATGGTCGGTATCGTACTTCAGGCTCGCATATGTAGTGTGCTCAAGCATGAAAGCCTTCTTGTGATATCGGACACCCTGCTGCTTAGTTCGTATGAACGTTTTCCTTTGCGCTGTATTATATTTTCATGTCTTCTCAGTGGATATTAGCTTCATTGCCTCGTTACTTGATTCATAAAAAATTGCAGTGGGTGAAATAGACAACCAATATCTATTGGCGCCAAATATATTTTCTTTAGGTTGTCCTTTTAGGAACTATATCGTCCTACGTTCAACTCATAACCTGTTTCTTTCCATTCGTTAACCTACAGGGTCTTTCATAATGAATGTTATTTTTGAAATAGCCATAGCTCAGGTGATATACATCACAAAGTTATTGTCAATACTCGAATGAAATAACAAATCATGGGAAATTATGTACACATGACTCGCATTTAGGTACCTTTCATCGATTTTTAACTGTGTCGCCTCGCTTTCGGACACATATTTATTTCGGCCCGCGGACGCAAATGGTGCACCACGCGCTTCACATCCTTCGCGCACAGCATTGCAGCAAACCTCTCCACTGTGACCTGTAGCTCTATGAGGGTCACTGGAAGGGTCTCTGCTAGGGGCCTCCAAGACGACTGTCCAAAATCAGAAGTACATCGGCGAGAGATCAGGGCTCCAAGCTGGCCATGGCCGCTCAGTGAGACGGCTGATCACTCGTCTGTCAAAGTTGCCATCCAACCACTGGCGCCCAGCCGCCGTTGTCACTTCAGCGCCGTCCTGCTGAAACCAGCGGCCTTGTCTTTAAACCCCGCCAGGCACATGAGGCCAGAATTCTTCCTTGAGCACTGAGCAGCCTCAGATAAGCTGGCTCGGTCACTGATGAGCCAGAAGCGAACCAGTGGACGAAGACACGCCCGTCCACCACGGCAGCCCAAAACATGACCTTTCGTGCGTTTTGTTCCTTGCAATCAACTGTGACATGCTGGAATCTGTTCACAAGCCTGTGATCATTTTAGAGCGGACATTGTGCTTCTTTTAAAAGTGTCCCCGAGGCCGAATCTTACGGTGGACAGCCGTGCGCTTCAGTGAGCCGTTTCCCACGACCATCCAAAACGCCTACGTGAAAAAAAGCTGACCCGTGTTATAGGGGGAGGCATTTCATGTCCGCACAAAAGGGAAGTTTGGTGAAGTGTGGCAGTTTTAATTACATCTACAGAAATTCCAAGAAATTTGCAATAAGGTAAATACAAAATTTATGGTTTAATTATTTACGAACACCTTCAACTTCGCGTTTTAAAAATAACATTCATTATGAAAGACCCTGTATATACTCCTCCACCCTCTAAGCCGAAATACCTGACGTTCCTTGACCGGCCCCTCCGTCCTATGCACTATTCCTATAAATATAACCTATATACCTCTCCACAGTCCACATACCACTCCCCGACCAGTGACCGGCTCTTCCGTTATCCACTATTCCTATAACTATAACCTATATACCTCTCCACAGTCCACCTACCTAGTTACCTACCACTCCCCGACCGGCGCGGTGACCGGCTCTTCCGTTATCCACAATTCCGTCGGCGGTATCGATAACACGGCGCGCTTTTTCGGCGCGTTTTTGGTCGGCGACCGCTCCAGGTGCTTGGCGGGGACATCAGAAGTGGCCGGCGCTCCCGTCAGCGGCCGTCATCGAGCCGTCATCGGAGCCGTCATCGGCCGGTGAGGAGCGCGGCGGCACCCAGTCTGGCCGCGTCGTGCGGCCAGACACCGTGCCGCCGTCCGGGTCGGTAAAAACCGGGCCCGACGGCGACCTCCAGTCGGGGCGGGGCGGGGAGGGGGGCTGTGACCGGCATGGGGTCAGTGGTCACTGGTCAGCAGGCAGTGGTCAGTGGTCACTGGTTAGTGGTTAGTGGGCAGTGGACAGCTCTGATAAATAGTGATGGGTGATGGGGCGTTAAATGGTCATAAATAGTTTTCGCCTTTTGTTTGTGCTTCGTCCAGTTTGTCATTTTCCATTAATTTTCTGTCTGTTGAAATGTCAGGGAGTGAATATGGGGGCTTAGCCTTCGTTTGCGGGTAAATACATCCGTGTAATAAATACTGTCCAATGTCTCACAGTAATCACGCTGTTCATGACAAGCCAGTCATGACAAAAAGCTTTGGTGAGTTTTCTCTGTGAATGGGCCATAACTCAGGTTTACGGCTGCTTTGCACTCGGCTGTGACGGTGGCGGTCTGGCCACGGTGCCTGTTGTGTCAACTGCCGCTACGCGATTCCGTAATCTAAACACCAGCAAAAATACTGCGGCCGCTCAGCTATGCCGGGCTTGATGTGCCGGCGCGGTGCGAGCTAAGCTGGGATGATTAAATCATCATTGGTGATTTAGTTATGACCATAAAAATGTTTCAAGGTTGTCATAAATCAGTGTGTTCCAAACAGCCATTGCAGATGGTATCTGGTCGCCGCGACGCTCAACCCGGTTACATGGCTACATATTGCACTTGATTGGGCAATTCTACTTGCGTGCTTATTTTCTTAAATGTGTCATGTGCATTGTCCACTATGGGACGTGAAGTCTCAGACATGTAATATCTCCTGTAAGAGATTCGGTCTGAGCCTGCTGTGGTATAGCAATTCGAATTTGATGGTGTAATTTCACTTTTCAGCCATTTTTCCAACAAAGATCGAAGCAAAGCGATGTTTCGTTATGCCTCTGATCCAATCACACCGACATCGTCGTCCGCAAAAAGTCATCGGCGGACTGCCCCGTCATCCTGAACAAGAACCGGGCGTCTGTTAGCGTCCGCGGGCGTCTCTCGGTCTCTCCCGGTGTCTCCTTGTGTCTTTCAGCCTCTCCCTGTCTCTCCCTCGTCTCTCCCGGTTGACAGATGCAGCCCATGACATCCCGCCGATCGACGGCCGCGATCAAAGCGTCTCTCCGCCACGGCTCTGCGGTTTCCCAGCGGTGGGAAAATCGCCGCTCCATTGGAGTCCACCGCTGTCCGAAATAATTGACCCATCAGAGCGGTGACCAATGAGCGTCCGACGACCCTCTCTGGCTCCGCCCACCGTCTTAAATCGCCAATAAAACCGCCAAACAGCCGTCCGTCGGAGTCGGGATAATTTATTACCCTGTCATTGCGGCGAGACGTTGTCTAATGATAACCATTGGCTGCATACTCCCGTCCAGATACAACGCTGATAGCATTCATTGCAGTCGCAAAAAGCTCTCGTCTGCTTGCAGGCTGTCATGCTGTCAGCTTTGGCTGTCGCGGCTCGTCGTCAACGCTTGAGCGCTGTATGTTTTCATATTTTACTGTCACATTGTCCCCGCAGCGGCGCAGAGATGGTAATGGCTCCCTAGGGCCGGCCGTCCGCCACCTGAAGGTCCCACGAGGTGGCTAATACCCTACCACCTGACAGACCCACGATTTCTTGACTGTGGGATTTGAACAGTACGTTATAGCGTAGCCTACACGCGAATGCATAGGTAATTATGTATTTCACAGTTCTCACAACGAAACTGATCAAACCAATGCACTGCACAGCCTATGTCCCACGTCGCATTTCACATACCATCATGTAATCCCATGCAATCCACACAGCACCATTGCTGCATTCCAGTTAGCAAATGCAAACCTTACATACCATAGCACACGGTCGAAATTCCACAGGCTCTCATTCCTCATTCCAAATCCACATTACACAGGTCACATTGAAAGTCCACAGATCACAGTGGAAGTCCACAGGTCACGATGGGGTCCACAGGTCACGGTGGAAGTCCACAGGTCACGGCCACCGTCTGGCAGCTGCAGCTGGCCGCTCGGCAGGTCACGGCCACCGTCTGGTGGCTGCAGCTGGCCGCTCGGCAGGTCATTAGTTCCGTCAGTGTCGGAGGCTCACCCCCGGTGGGCGGTGGCCGGCGGGCGGTCCTCCGCCCAGCCCTCGCCCCCGCCATCGCCGCCTCTGTTTATTTGACCGCGCCGCCATCTATTTGGACAGCTACACGGGAAATATTTGAGTTTACATTAAATTGTGCTGATTATTGTGTGTGTACGCCGCGCTGCGGTGTGTCAGAGGCCAGCTCGCCGCCGGGGTGTGTTATTGGTATCGCGCTGGCCACCGCCCGTCTGTCACACACGCTGTGTCCGTGTGATATGGACCACTGCCCGCCGCCGCCTGCTCCACTGGCGCAGGCGGAGGTAGGGCGGTAAATGTGGGACCGCCCGGGATGCTGAGATCTGTGGCTGTGTATGTGTGTTTGAAATGGTGTCTGCTCGTAAAGAATGGACCATGACACGATATGAAATATGTCCCGTCTTGCATTGACGACTCGTTCCCAGTTATCAATCTTGCAATAAGATATGCACTTGCACACAAAATCTCATGCTAGTATGAAGTCTTTGACCTACGAAAAAAAAAATGCATAATGCAAGTGAGGAAGCGTCCCATCACTTCCATCGCTGTCTCATGACAGAGCACTGAGCAGCCATCATTCAACGAATACGTTATATTTTAAATACCTACTTAAGTTGATTTTTGCGATATTTTTGTATTGAATGCTTACATATGAGTACCGAATCAAAGCTTTGACATCACCTTACACGTCTTGCATACGTTTTACACGTCACCGAATTAAGTTCTTAACCAGGGTGACTCTCTTCTTCCACCCACATACGCACCTACGTCCAACTGTTCCCAGCGAGGAATGGTTGCGAAGACAATATCCAATACCCTCCAGTGTGCAGTGGGCCGGGCACCTGGCCCATGGGCCGCGTGCCCAGGCTCGTGCATTAGAGAGTGGCCGCGCGGTGCGGCTCCGCGGCCTCCGCTCGCGTGCCGCCGGCGTTAGGGCGGCACTGGGCGGCTCCATGTTTGGTAAGGTGCCGTCTGATGCCGTGCCGCCCTGGCACACGTCAGCGGACCGCGGCCCACAGCTTCCGTCCCATGGCCAGACACCTAATTGGTGAGAGAGCGCTGCTGTTCGCCTGGAAACGCCCTTCGGAGTTGATATTCGTTAGGAGTTTTTGAGGGTTGGAAGTTAATGTGATTTTCCCTGAAGGCTGTTTAAAGGCGATGGTTGATGCGTGTAAAGGCGAATTCAAAACGATTGGTCATGGCGGCTCGTAAAATAGCGATTGTAGACATTTTCCTTCAAGAAGTGTTGGAACAAGCTATAAATAATCAGCCGTCAGTACCTTGCATTGGAAGTCAATGGATGAATTGCCGGTTATCCTCAGTACCATATGCTGTCATACATTATTGCCGCGAACGATATCTTGTGCTAGGTAAGTGCAATTTATCTATCACCTTGTTCATCCTCATCCTGCTCCGTCGGATGAATCGACATGTTTCTTGTTTTGCCCTGGCGTGCTGTTCTCACCACGTTCAGCTTGACGTTTTCATATTAAAACCTCGCACAACGGACAGCGTTGATTAAACATTATTCAAACAATCATGAACAATAGGGAGATTTTATCTCACGCTCCGCTCTTTGGCATAATGGTAATGGTTCGTTGGAGCTATAACTCGAATGAAATAAAATGCTGTCTTTTGAATTGTTCAACCTTATCGGTCAATTATGAAACTTCGTTGTTTCCTGCTTCTAATCTGGTCCGATGAATAATACCCTGCTCCTGTGTGCGTACTTCCTCTGTCACGCTCTTTTCTCTAGGTACCTATATCATGTCCTGTTCCTAAGCCGGTGCTGTCCCTCGCACCCCGTTTTACCATGTCCTAACTTTACGAGTACCCATATCCCTCTCAGCCAGAGCCCTGTGGCGGTCTCGGGTGTCGCCAGGAGCAGTAACTGACCCCCGGTCCAGACAAGGGCCACCATGACACGTGTTTAGCCCGTCTACTGCGCTTGCGGTCACATGCTGGCAAATGCCGAGAGACAAATAAACCGTACTTCAGGCGTGTCCGCACGCCGGGCGCAAAACATATTTGACACGGCATGATTTTAATGAGGTGTCTGGCGGCTGGGAGCTCGGCCCTGACGCTATTTGTGGCCATGATAGACTGTATGGTTCCATGTTGTGCAAATAAATAGGGCGTCTGGCCCGGATGACATCAGCTGACCTCTCGATCCCTGGCGCAGATCCGGACCCTTTGCCGGATAGAATTATGGCCAGCTGGCGACGAGCTGGTTCTATTTTATGAACGTCTCTAATTGCCTGAAAGACTATAGTATGGTGTGGTGCGAGATTTCCGTTTGGTGAGGGATAACCGGCTGTCGATAGTTCAAAAAGGCCCCTGGCTTTTCTGGTCGTATAGTGGACGCCTTAGTTCGGACTTGGGCCAACGCGCGTTGGCGTGGGTGGTCTGCCTCTGCGTCTGGACATGCCGATTCTATGCTGGTGGTCTCGAGAATGGAAGTGGGTCAAAAGACGGAGGAGGTCTGGAGTGGATCGCATTGGAGAATGGAGGCCGGAGGGCCTATGCAGGAGATGTGTCATATAGACTGAATAGTGAATACTGAATAGTCATGGCTATACTGTCTCGTGGGCTGTATCTCTGTCATTAATGGTGTACCTATAGGTAGTGGAATGTTTGAAGTAAACCGAAAGATCCCAGTCCAGCAAAATAAAAAAAAATCATAAAGATCCTTCAAAACTGCTTTCAAGTTTCACGTATACTCGTAGATATGGCATCCCTGTTTCGGGTGCATTAAGTGGGTAGATACGCATTTTAATTGGTACATATGCACGAACAAAACAAGATAATTATAGCGTCATCACATTTCATCATGCTTTCTCCTCCCAGTAACACTATTTCATCATAGTCTAGCCGTGGTTTTCCCGTTTGTACACAGTGCATAAATTTGTTTGACAGCGAATTACGTTCCCTAATGGCGGTCCATCGATCACGATCGCCGTGGTCACGGTGCTGGACCGTCAGCTGTCGACAGAAGGGGTCACGTGGCCGGTGACCCCGCGGCGCCAGCTGACGGCCGCCGGAGGACAGAGGGGTGATGGACCGCCGGCTGCCGGACAGAGCAGCGGTGTCCATCAGCGCGACACGTGCAAACAGGGCACCGAGGGTCAGACGGGTCAACACAGACAGGGTGTGGTGGACACTGGACGGCATAACAGACTGTAAACAACAGTCAACACTCGTCTGAAGTCCGTGTACAGGGACGGAGGACATTGGACAGGAGGCATGGATCATAGAGCTGGTGGCTGAAAACAACTTTGTTATCGATTATGATATGAAATATAGGTCGAATTTTTGATTGGTGTAGTGAAGCAGTTTTGCCAATAATGAATTTACCCGTGCACAGACTTTCCTATATATAGAGAAGTCTGTGACCCGTGATAACACCTGGTGCATTTCTTGTATTTTGTTTTGTAATGAAACGCAACGAAGTTTGACATTTAGCGGAAGAAAACTGTTTGTAAATGGCTGCCTCTATGATCGTTCTTCTACATTAATTGGCTTTCCTCTACTTAACATAACTCAAGTGCAGTAAATTGATCCTGCAAGGCTGTTTGGAAAGATGAAAACGCCCCAAAATGTCAGCCAAATTCCACCAGACGAAACAGGTCCCAGGTCACCATGGTCATATAGAATCTTGATCTCGGATATCCTGATTCCTGAAAGACCTGTAAGACCTGAAAGACCCTTGCCTGATCCAAAGATGTATCATATTTTTGTTGTAACAACTTTCTAGCGAATCATATCTTGGAGCACCTAAACATATTTCAATACCGGTGTTTGTCCTGTGAACACTTGTCTTGCACATAATAAAAAGTCATGCAGTAGCCGGGTACATCAGCCTATTTACATTCAACATTATGTGATTGATAAATGATCATGTTTTGCATCAGCCTGGGCGATTGGCACGCCCATTTGCCGGTGACATTGTTGAATGTTTATGCAGCTGTGGCGGGCATCTCGGCTCTCGGCGGGCGCACTATGCAGTGCCTGATGATGATGTTTCCTAATGTCAGTCGGGACCACCCTGCGCTCTGTTTGTTGTAGTAGGCGTGCCGGCCCGATCGTCGGCTCCGCGGGCCACTCCTGACACTCCCAGGGCCAATAGAGGCCCCTGACACCGAGCAGACCTGTACCGCAGATACGGCGGCGGTCAGCGCCGCGCCGCGGTGGTCGCCCCTCTGCTCTCCATTACCACGGACCAGTGCTCTGCGTGGTCTGTCTGTCACACTCAAACACGCTGTCACGTCCAAGTGTTTCATATCTTCGGCTTATTTTTGTTTTAGAGCCTTGTTCTCGAACAGTAATGGACCCAGCTGGCACACACGATATAAATCATGATACTTTTCCAAAACTGTGCACCCATGTCGGTAAACAGTTCGTGAAACACTTCAAACAGTGCACTGGTAACTCATTCATCGATGGCATGCCCCGGCCATCGGTGGTCATCGCAGAGCTTTCACCACACGGATTCGCCGTATCGGCCCGGCTCTCATCTCGGTCTTCTGGAAACTGGTGTAAGTGGAGCCTGCACTATCAGATAATGAATGGGCATTTCCTCAACAGAGGCATGGCCAAACGTCAACAGCCGCGGCTGGAATGTGGGCGCGGACTACCGAGAGATTGACCCTCGAACGCCGGCCAGCGTCCCGCTTTACTGCAGAGTTGCGCGTGTGTTCAGTAAACGTGCAGCCTCAGTGCGCTCGTCTGTCGGCACTTGTTTGATTGCGGTCAAACTGAGGCAGCGCTATCGGCTCTGATTTCGTGTCCGGGTGCGCGCCGTTGCGCCGCTATCTCTGCCCGAGGCGGTGACCGCTCAAGGCGAGTCAATTTACATGGCGGCTCAGTGAATGTGGTCCTCTGTCGGCGATGACGTCACAGGATTTCCGGTGGCTCTGTCTGTCGGACTGATGTATTGAGTAACGGTGCATGTGTAGGGATCTGTAAACTTGTATTGAAGGGGCATAAGACGGCCGGCAATTTGTAGACTTCCTGAATAAACAGATTAACGGAATGCATGCTTGTGGTAACGGTCAAGTCAAGGTGCCAAAAGCACGAGTTGTCACCTTCTATATGCTGAATGGATTGCTAGTTAGTGGACTACCAGTAATGATAAGATTAAAAACATATGGCTGGTGAAGTGATTTTTGGGTAGACAATGAACATATTGATTATGGAATTGAAATGAACGGAGTGTTTGTCCCACACGTCTGGTATATTTTATAACGGACGCAATTTGATACCCGGTAAACCGAGTAAGACCGTTCTCTGGGCAATGTTTGCTTTGGTGCATAATTCGCTGCTCTCTTCTCTGAAGGCCATCAGACGACCAGACGCCCCGGGACCGGATGGGTGCTGTACTGCTGTGCAAACAGCGTCATTTGGAGCGTTTAGTGCATCATCACCGACACAGTACGGAGACAGAATGGGGCCATCGTTGGGATAGCAGTGTCTCTTACAGCTGTAAAAGGGATATTATTGCTTGTGTAAAATCACATACTTAACCGATATATTACATAATACTTAATAGTGCGATAGCCTAACACAACATAATGACATAACTATGCATTATAAGAAGACATAAATAAAGGGCAGGCTCACTCAGGGAGGAATTTCATAAGTTGGTGAGTTTTTCCTCCACTCCTGACGGGGGAGGTCAGTGTTGTTCCCTCCCCTCCCGTGCGTCTGGGCACCGCCTCTCTGCGGCGGGCAGGCCGGTGTGTAACACGTCTAAACATTTACACCGTCTGCGTCGGCTGGCACACCGCCTGTTTGGTGTTTACTGACCCTCAGTGTGCCCCGAGGCGGTGTCTGGCATGGCGGGGGGCGGACGAGGGAGATGCATCCTATACCCATCGCACCCCTCCTAGCCGCCGCGCTGCGCAAAGGGCGCTTCCAGCCTCACAAGCCACCTGATAATGGCAGGACATGAACCATGCAGGTCGGCCGAACCGGGCACTGCGGTGGCCTTTCGGTACCCACATGTGCGTGTAGCACATACTATAATCATACGGCTGTGATTTAGTTGCGATGCATGAGAGGTTTTGTGACAACGGACATCAGTGCGGATCCCAGTCAGCTAAGTTATTATTATGTAAAAACAAAGACAATCGGAAGGCGACAGAGGTGGCATTTATAGCAATGAACGAAACGATTAAAGGGACTGTCCCACCTTCAAAAAATTGCTTTGATATACTGTTCTTGTGTTGCAAGACATAGATTATGGGCCCCTATACACGAAATTGGCAAACATTCGGCCCATAGTTGGCTAATTGTTTAAAAATTCCAATTTAAAGCTTTTGGATCGATTACGTCATATGATTGTTTTTTTACCGGGCAAAGTTTTTTTCCTAGCTGCCAAATCGGTGGCACAAAGTTTTGTTACGCTTCTGCCGCGAATAGTACAAACATTGCGCATAAACTTGGTAAACATGTTCAATGTTCATGGAAAGGATTGAAATGAAAATTGGAAAATTGAAGCTTGAACTTTGTCCAGAAGAAGGTCGCAAACTGCAAAGAATATCAACAAGGCCTTATTTATCATTTTTAAAAAGTTATAGAATGCTCCCTAATAAGCAAAAGCAAGATATTGATGTTTGATTATTGATGCTGCCCACAATGTCTTGGGCACATGGATGATGGAAGTGAGCTCAACTTCAATAATCAGGCCTAAGAATCACAATGGATATAGCCATGAGCCAGACTGCAAAGTGGGGCAATTTTTTCTAGATTTTGTCAGTGCGGACTCCTTCGTCTGGTGCGGATTTAAGTGTGGTGCGGTGCGGATTTGGTCTAGTGTGGTGCGGATGTAGTGTAGCGGGGTGCGAATTTGGCTTGCTGTGGTGCAGATGTGTAGCATTGTGGGGATTTGAGGTCAGTGCAGATTTTGACTGGCCATTTTGGGGTTTGGTGCATTTTTTGTGTTCTCTCAGGCCTCAGCCCCCTTTGGTGTGAATTTTTGGGCTCTGTTTGAAGGGTTTGTGTCAATTTTGAGCTTGGGAGTTGGGCCAGTGCTCCTTGGCGACCTGCGAGCCATACTCTGCAGTACTGGCCTGGGCCCATGAGCAAAGTAATATAATATAGTCTGTTCAAGATTCAATATAATAAGTCTGCAAAACACATTCCAGCATTTGTAATTGAAGCAGAATGAATTGTAGTGAACTGCATTTGTATTTTTGTTGTGTCTGTGAAAAATAATAAATATACCTACCTATTGGAAAAATCGTGGCCTTTCAGCACATTTGGCAGAGTTGTGTGACTCTGATTTAGTGGCTCATGTGGAACGCAACGAGCTGCGGAACAAGCTTGAATAGCATTTTGCCTCAGGGCTATCTGCCAGAAACATTTCATCTGCATAAATTTGCCTACAGGCAAGTCTGACAAATTTGTGGATTAACTGGGGTCCTTGTAAGCCTGCATATTAAATTCTAGCCCACCAGCTCAGCCCTATTCTCAGTTTCAGCATTCAGCATGATAACAGTTCTGATCAAGTTCTGATTGTCACCACTGGGCACTGAGACACCAATGGAGTCCTCTGAAATTTTGCCTTTCTATTAGATTATTTGTAAGAGTTTCAGCTACATTTACATAGACCAAACGTTTCACTCTCAAAGATCTGCGACCCACCCCACTCGTCCAGTAGGATGCCTGGCGCGCAAACAGTCCAGCAGTGAGCTGCCAGCCGGTACGCAGGGCAGCAGCAGGCGGCGGCAGCAACAGCAACTAGTGAACATGTCTTGGACTGCAGCCACGACATGATCTAGGCCTATTCAATTTGTCCATGTACAAGTACCACAGCTCCTGCCCGAGGTCGCGCAAGTCAGGGAACCGACCACCTCCAGCCCAGGCGTGGTTCACTGACTCAAGACATTTCAACTGACCAGTCAAGAGTTCATGTTTTGCAACTTTTATCCAAGTTATTTGTAATTGTAATACTCTAAACTGAATTTTAGGCATGACTTCATTTTTCAAGAGCTACACAGAACACGCCTTCCCTGTACAGCACGTCTATTGTCCTAACATTAGTCAAATAGTTGCAAGAAGCGACTTGAATGCGGAACCTGCCTGTTTTGAAGCCCTGTTGTCTGTTGGGTGACACTGCACAGAGGTAAGGATGGGGTGTGATTTTGCTGCTGTTTGTCAGGTGCAATATGTGTGTCAATGATCACAAAGTAGTTACTCTTAAAGGTTTAAAAAATGCACAGCATGGCCTAACAAGGCACATTACCTACATAGGTTTTGACAAGCAGCGCAGCGACTGTGGTACAAAGGCCCAGTCCCATGCTCATGTTAGTAGCTGGATCTGCTCCCAGGAAACAAAGGTAAAACACTATTGACAGCTTTAAGATGAAATCTGCAGGAAAACTAAGCCATCTATAAAATCTAACATAAGCTTAAAAGCACAACAGAGCATTTCTTATTCAACATGCAGCACTTCCGCTTTCATCCGCCATCAGCAACTCAGTTCAAAGAATGATACATTACATCACTAAAATTTATTTCAAAACACCTCTGCATGGTGTTTACACAAGCAACAGTTCTTTACTAGGCATGGTCGACCTCAGGCCACCCACACTTCAGCATACAGGGTATTATCAATGTTTAACGGCTCAAGGTTAGTCGTCTTGGATGCTCAGAAATAAAAAGGTGAACATTCATCGTCTCTTCCTTAGTTGTCACCATCAATAGATTGTGGACTTCTCAGAGCATGTCTTGATTATGGAGTTGAAAGTTGAAACAGCAGTGAGCAAATCATTTATCATTTTGATACTATGATTAATTTTAGAGTTGCACACTTGAACTTGACACCTGCCATTGATAAGTTCATGGCTCTTGCATTCTTCAGTCACATTTAGGACGGCCTCTTAACTATTTAAATACAAAAATAAAAATGCTACAAGAATTAGAAGACTATTAGAATTAGTTTGGCATATCAATTTATTTCTCCACCCGGAACGAATGGGCGCTGTTCAAGGATGCGTTGTTATTTTTCAAGGTTTCGATAAAAACAAGTCGACAGATACAGAAACTTCGGAAAAGGCGGAAACGTCACAGGTTTTAAGTGCCAATACCAATACATTGTGGCACTTATTTGCACAGATGTCAAAATCAAACACAAATTTCTTTGCGATGAAGTAATTGCTGGAGAAACGGTTTTCACGGCTCTGATTTTCAAAGCACGCCCATCAAGATGGCTATCTCAACTCAATTCTAATGTTAAGGTGGGACAGTCCCTTTAATATTAGGGTGGGTTCGATGAAATGGGCTAAACCAGCGGCGATGTATAGTTTAAAGAAGACGCGTCATTAGTTTGTATAAGTACCTACTTGTACATGATCGTACTGTATAAATTTGTTGTTATCCATATGTCATATGTATGTCAGTGATCTATTTTGATATCATTTTTCGTGGATACTCTCCTACAGGTGGATTAGTAGTGAATATGTCATATGCAAGAAATTTTTAAAATCAAGACGATTGCACTGTGACGAGCTTGAATGTTTGTGTGCTATATCTTGTTTTCTCTGTGATTATGTCATGCTGATGAAGATTTAATAATCGAAACGCGTCCATGCACTATTTGTTCCGTGTTTTTCTACTTGTCTATATCAATATACCGTTTTTCTAAGTTATTATTATTATTATTATTTCATTTATTTTCACCAACCACAGAAACGTGGGCGTTACGGTGAAAATAGGCACGAGGTAGGTACAGGTCCCGCGGGTTTTAAGCGTAGGTTTTGCCTTTCCGGCTATATCTTGTTCGTCTTCAGCTTTGTAGGCTTGAAGGTGTGACCGATTTATTCGTATAGCTCCCTTCCATGATCATGGAAAAAGGTTTGATCGTATGCCGGCTAGTTTCGGAGAAATTAAAAGAAAACATCGAAATTCGCCGTTTGGGGCATTCTGACCGCGGCTTCCCTGCAGTCGCCTATGACTACAGTGGTGCCACCCAACGGGTAGGACGCTGTAACACAGGGGCATGAATGAATCCAGCGCGTAGTGAACGGTGGATAGAGGCGGGACTCGGCAGAGGCTATCACTGCGGCCCGCGCAGGGCGTCCTTGGACAGCGGACGAGCCTTCGGGCGGTGAGGCCAGAGGTCACGACAGCCAGGCGCTGTTTGGCATGAAGGGAGGGGAGGCGCTCGCCTCAGCCAACTTAGCCGGTGTGGTGGTAGTGGTGGTGGTGGTGTGTGTGGGGGGGGGGGGGGGCGGCAGGAGAGAGGGGCTAGAACGAACGGGATAAAATAGAATGGAAATGTCGTGCCATGTTCAGCTTACAATATTGTTTACCTAATGAACATTTATTAACATTACGAAAGAGCTCACCATATTAAATTGAGATATATACAGGAGATGTTATTTATCGATGTTACCGTTTTCTTTTAATGGAAACCCTACTTCGGTGATAAAATGAACCCCTCTCCCTGGTTTTTCCTGAATAACTCGCGTAAAAAGTGGCGGATAGCAGCGAAGCTGTAAGTGCCGTAAGTTATTTTTCTCACCATAAGTAAATAAATACCCATGCGGTCAGGAGTCAGGATAAGTTCAGGCCATCTGCAATTGGAAGTTTACACCTACCCTGAAAATTTCATGACCCTGACCAAAATGATCTTTGGTCTGTGACCAGTTTCTACATAGAGCCCATTATAGCCCAGAATTCGGCGTGTCAGGTCTCATTAACCGTTCGTTTCTAGACGATTAGAAACGTCCCAACATGTGACATTGTGTTTGGTCCCTTGTCTCTCTCTCTCTCTCTCTCTCTCTCTCTCTCTCTCTCTCTCTCTCTCTCTCTCTCTCTCTCTCTCTCTCTCTCTCTCTCTCTCTCTCTCTCTCTCTCTCTCTCTCTCTCTCTCTCTCTCTCTCTCTCTCTCTCTCTCTTTCTCTCTCTCTCTCTCTCTCTCTCTCTCTCTCTCTCTCTCTCTCTCTCTCTCTCTCTCTCTCTCCCTCTCTCTCTCCCTCTCGCTGATACCGAAAGCTCCATAAAAGCCCACGACAAAAACTTCTAGGCAGTTCTAGACCCTTTCGAATATTGGGTCTTTAAACTGACTTGGAAGGTCAACGTATGACTATGATCAACGAATGACCTATGATCTATAAATTGGGTATCATCGGCTTCCTCTCGTCACGTGCAACATGCTCCTTCTTTTCAAGAAGCTCTAGTTTGATCAAAAGCGGATCAACTGTAGGGTCTGATCCATCCCCGCCCAAACGTTCGCGCCTGCGAAAACGCCGATATGGGTGCGAGTTATGGCATATTCCTATATAAATAATGTTATGTTTTGCTTTTTTAGTGGTTTACATCGATGTTGTTAAAAATAATGCAAAAAATCAGCATACAGTGATGTTACTCAAACTTTTACGCATAGTTTCCTTTTTAATAATACTGCAATTGCATTCATGCAACATATTTCTTGGTCAGTTTTGCGACAAAGTGTTGGAAATATAATGCGGAAGAAAACAAAACTTTGTTTTGAAACGTCCTCCAGCCTCAGCAGGTCACGGTTAACCCTCATCCCGTTGGGGGTTGGCAATATAGCCCCCTGTGTATTTTCCTGAATAGCGAGGAAAACGGCGGCGCGCAGCCCCGCCAAATTTTCAATAGCTTCCCGGGCATCAATTTGACACCTTCACATAAAACTTCAAGTCTTAGGTTACCTTAGGTCAGGAGTTACTGATGTCGAACTGGGGTCATGTTCGAGCAAAAATGAGCAAAAACATTAAATCTTGAAACGCTTACAAAAGCTACAGTTAACAAGGAATTTCAAATCTCTCTCTCTGGCCGTATAGGGAAAAGACGGCGCTACAAAACTGCAATGTTGGAGTTTCAAACTTTTGTCCTTTTGACCCCCCAAATTAAAAAATTGGCCTGTTATAAAATAACAAAAAAAGTTTTTTAAGTTAAAAAACAGAATATGTATGATAGTCCCTGCTCTCTTCGAGCTACATAACAAATTGTAGATCGATACCTGTTTTTGACCTGGTTATAGCAAAAAAGCTGTTCAAAATTGATGACGTCAATTTTTTAACTCATTTTTTAACAATTTTAGACCACGTAGCGCAAAACAAAGACGACCATTAGACTCCCCGTGACGAGCTGCATCGAATCGATACCCATTTTATGCAAAAATACAAATTAGAAATTTGACCTAATTTGACCTGACCTTCACCAGAACATAACCTAAACTGGCCCGAAGGGATGCCTGACCCACATAATCGCATTTGTCATGTAAAATGGACCAGAAAACATGCATCACATAATAGTTATCTTCATATTGTGTCCTCCAGTGACCTGACCTCTGTGACCTGACCTGGTATCAGTGACCCCAAATAGCAAAATATATGTTTGACGAACATCGAAAATTGTCATTCGAAAATTTCCCCCCCCCCCCCCCATCGAAAATTGTCATTCATCGATTCGTTATCGATGAATGACATGCACTTTACTCGATTTTACAACATACTTCTTGAAATTGCCTGTAAACGGCGAAAATTCGACCTGTGACCTGACCTGTGACGTCATCGGTTTGACCGAGGTCAATGAAATTGAGCCAAAAGGTATTTCCTCGTTCGGGCCATCCAACACCGTTTGCTGCTTGTCGTTATTTTGCGTAGTTCTCGAGATCTTAGGGGGGGGGGGCAAAATGCTCCCCCCCCCCCAATGGGACCGATGCTCAGGAGACCCTAACGGGGCGCGGGTTAAATGACAGAACTGTTCCCGTCGTCTCCCGACCTCGGCTAAAACATTTGACGACTATCTATGAATCGGCACGCTGCCGGCTTACCCCGCCCGCTGGCTACGGGTGGCCTTGACCGTTCAATGCCGATTGGCCAACGGCCAATCGGCATTGAACGTGCGCTGGTCGTGCGCTGGTCAGCACGCAGAGAGGACGGGACGCGGTACTGCACATTGTGAGTGACCTCTGACCTTTCCCCGTCCCCTGACCGCATGCCGTGTCGCCGGCCCAGACGATAGAAACCGGTTTTAGCCTCTACGCAGGCTGCCACTCTAACCCTTCCCTCCCCACTTTACTATGTGCCGTAGTACGCGCTCGCGAGTAACTGGGCGGAGCAAATGGTCACCGATACAGAGGCGGAACTGGTTGCCCTCCCGCTC
Source organism: Amphibalanus amphitrite (assembly GCF_019059575.1). Taxonomy (NCBI): domain Eukaryota; kingdom Metazoa; phylum Arthropoda; class Thecostraca; order Balanomorpha; family Balanidae; genus Amphibalanus; species Amphibalanus amphitrite. Next base: position 532,726 of record NW_024881921.1, read on the forward strand.
GCCGAGCGACCTACCGCTAAAACCCGCGAGACCTGTACATACATACAGTTCACCAGGTACGGTTCTCCAGGGTATTAGTCGTTGGTCGCTCGGCGAGCGGGAGGGCAACCAGTTCCGCCCCTGTATCGCGTGACCCTTTGCTCCGCCCAGTTACGCACGAGCGTACTCCACGCCGCGTAGTAGCGTGGGGAGGGGAGGGTTTGAATGGCGGCATGTGTAGAGGCTAGAACCGGTCTCCACCGCCACGCCACCGCCCAGCGACATGGAGCGGGGTCAGTGACCAGGGCACGGGGAAAGGCCAAAGGTCAGATACAACATGCTGTTTTATGATGCCCTCTCCTCCGAGGGTCGACCGACCGGACCGGATGGGCCGGTGGCCAATACGCTTAAGCTGGTCAATGTCACCCGTGACTGGCGAATGACCGGTCACCGTCGGGGTCTCGACTGCCTGCTAGGGGTTGGTTAATCAGCGTGGTATTTCTCAGCTCAGTGGCATTGAATCCTTTGCGCGGTTCTGAAGGTGCATAAGCCGATAAGAGTGAGATGCTCCGTAGGCAGCGGGGGCGTTTGTCGCCGGATCAGCGCCAGCAGGCAATAGAGCTAATGCTCAGCGGTGAGACCGCCGCAGCGGCAGCTCGGCAGGTCGGCTGCGACTACCGCACCGTGCTTCTCTGGTGGAGCCGGTGGCTGGAGGATCAGCCTTTGTCTGATCGGCGAGGGAGGAGGGGCCGGCCACGAGAGACCTCAGCTGAAGAGGACGCAAGTATTGTGCGCTATGCCCAAGAGCACGTGTTCTGTACTGCGGGAGAAATCAAAGAAGCCTTAGGACTCCGCTGCTGTGAGGAGGTGATCAGAACGTAAGTTTGTGCATTGCATAAGAATATGCATTATATGTATGTAGCGATGTAGCTGATGAGTCAATATGATGTTTTACACATGTTATAGTGAGAGGAAGAGAGAGAGAGAGAGAGAGAGAGAGAGAGAGAGAGAGAGAGAGAGAGAGAGAGAGGAGAGGAGGGAGGGAGGGAGGGAGAGCGGGAGAGAGCAGAAGAAAGCTATTTGTCACGTTTAATGCGTCGATGAAAAATGAGTTGAACACCATGCAGTGCTGCTTAGTGCTTTACCCATATAAAATCAGATTTGGCATAAGACATTCGAAATTTAAAATGTTTATTGTTAGTTGTTACGTAAAAATAAATCATAATCACCTGCACTCTGCTGTGAGGTCATTTGCACTTCTTCGTTTGCTGACGATTTTATTATTCCTGCAGACGCCTTCACGCAGCCGGCCTGTTTGGCCGAGTGGCTGCCTCCAAGTCACTTCTGAGTGAAGCCAACAAGAGGGCAAGGGTGGCTTTCGCGCAAGAGCAGCTGCGTCGGCAGCGTGCTTTCTGGAGCACCGTTGTTTTCTCCGACGAGAAAACTTTCTGTACTAGTCGCCATGGGCGACTCATCGTGTATCGGTAAGCACGGCAATGGCTTAGGAAATAAATTGTAACTACTATAGTAGTTACAATTTATTTACTCGAGCGAAATTTTTCTGTCTCACCGTCAAATGAGTTAGATTCACAGACATGGCCTGTTCCGCTTGAGCTGTGTCATTTGATTCTTAACGTTACAAGCACTCTTGTGCAGTTTCCAACTCCCTATAACCAGGGCTGCGGAGTCGATGGATTTTCGGCGACTCCGACTCCGACTCCGGCTTTCAAACACCAGCTCCGACTCCGACTCCGACTCCGGGCAGAATTGTCGACTCCGACCGACTCCAACTCCCGACTCCGACTCCGCAGATCTAGCAGGGCTGCGGAGTCGATAGATTTTCGGTGACTCCGACTCCGACTCCGACTCGGGTTTCTAAATCGACTCCGACTCCGACTCCGACTCCGGTCACAACTGTCGACTCCGACCGACTCCGACTCCGACTCCGACCGACTCCGACTCCGACTCCGACTCCGACTCCGCAGCCCTGCCTATAACCAATATAAGTCTCTCTCTCTCTCTCTCTCTCTCTCTCTCTCTCTCTCTCTCTCTCTCTCTCTCTCTCTCTCTCTCTCTCTCTCTCTCTCTCTCTCTCTCTCTCTCTCTCTCTCTCCTCTCTCTCTCTCTCTCTCTCTCTCACACTCAGGCACCCCTCCCCCGCCCCACTCACCTCACGCCAACACACCCACACACACATGCACACGCACACCGTGATGGCCTCCAACATGACCTGTGGGATAAGGTTACTCGAAATTCAGAATACCGAAGTGACTGGGTCGTTTCAGTATGATAAGCAAATTATGTTTCCATTCACAGGCGCCGAGGACTGCGCGAGAGGTTCGCGCCAAGGAACGTGGCCACCGGCAGCAGAGTGGTCGATGCACAGTGCACGTCTGGGGCTGGATTGATGGCGAGGGCCGCGGATCACTTCATCGCATCGGCCGCGGCACGGCTGCCGCATACCGCAGCCTGCTCGCGAACGACTTCCTCCCAAGCTATGATGAGCTTCGTCCCGGCAAAGACCACATCGTCCTGCAACAGGATAACGCTCCGACGCACACAGCGCGAACGGTCCGTGAGTGGATTGCTACTCAGCCGCGTCTGGAGGTGCTCCGCTGGGCGTCACGATCGCCTGATCTGAACCCCATCGGTAAGCAGCACGCTGATGAGTGACTCTTGACTGGAGACAAATTGATTTTAAAATTAGCGAGGAACTTCGGAAACTATAAAATGTCCCCATTTCAAATGTTCAATCAAGTATCAATACAAAAGCACCCCGACATACATATGTATATCAATGTTTGAATCGTTAAAGGAATTCCCACTTTCTAAAAATTAGTTTTTTTTTGGTACAGTTTTGTGATTTTGATGCTTGAAACGATCAGAAGAGAAATTAACGAATATTGACAGAAGGAATATTTAGAGATATTTTCGTATAGGAATAGCTATTTTCTAAATTTGGTAGAGGCTAACAAGTGTGCAGCGGAAGCTTATTACGCGTTGACCAATCATGTTGCGTAGTTCGAACTAGCTGCATACTAATTGGCCGACGATTGACCTCTGCCAGCGCACAGGTGACTGTATCCTTGGTCTTTTCCCGTAAGGCACTAATTACTGCGTAAGGGAATTATTTCGAAAGAAAATCGAATGTTTTTGAGCCCATAGGGTGATCGTTGGGACGTAAAAGCATGTGATTGTGCTAGCCTCAGCTTAAGCTACAAAGCTGCTATTTCAGTTAAAACGTCATGTTGAAAGTGACATATTTCCTTTAATGTTGATCATTTATCTCAGCTACGCGGCCAGTATCGCAGCTGGCGACCTTTTGTCACTGGTTGGCTGCGGAATTTCAATGGTTGACAACGGGATTAAGTTTTTTCTTCATTGCACTGGTGCGCCATCGTTCTTTGTAGAACCTATAAATGGCGGGATTAAACAGAAAGAGCCTGCACAATAGTGCATATAAAATACACGCAACTTAAATGTTTTAGGTATATGCAGTCCTGTGCTACAGATGACCATGTTTAATTTTCTTTAAAAAAATGACCCTCTCCTTTCAGAAAACGTGTGGGGTATCATGACACAACAACTAACTCCGAGGCTGAACGGTGTCGCCCTCACCGAGGAGCAGCTCTGGGAGGAGGTGCAGGCGGCGTGGCAGGCCGTCACGCCGACTCTCTGTCGGCGTCTCGCCGACTCCATGGTGGAGCGGCTGGAGGAGGTGGTCGCCAACGACGGCAACTGGACCCGCTACTGATTCCACACTCTGCGCAGTGTCCTCCGCTGTGCCACAGCATCAACGACGAACGACGCACAGGGCAGTGCACAGGACAGTTGTGGACACAGGACAGCTGTGCCATTCTCAGTTTTACGAGTGATTTTTGTCTTTCTGTTCAGGTTGTTGTAGCTATGTCTCTGTGTTTACCTGTGCGGTTTGTGGTTATCGCCATGCGGTATTGATGTTTGACCATCAATAAACCTAACAATGTTGTTGCGGTTTCAACTTAACCCTCGCACTTGTAGAGGGGGTGGGGGTTGGATGAAACCCCCTCGATTTTTCGCCAATGACTCGAACAAAAAGCGGCCATCCATTCGAACATTTACGAAGGGTGTCTTCGTAAAATGTGCGACGCCGTAATGGCGGTTGACACCGTCACTTACTATGGATAGCTGGCACGACGCCTACTGGTTAACGTGACTGACCTAACCTGACCCGACCTGGCCTAAATGCATGAAGACATCATCTGTGATCAAAGCTAACATGAAATTCGTGGTCAGCACACCGAAAATCTCTCACTTTACAAAGTTCTGACAGTTCTGACAGAAGTTCTGAATTCCCTGTTTTCCCGACTTTTGGGTCATTGACGTGACCTGGCAAGTCAACCAATGATCTAAGACCTTAAAATTGGGTATCATCCGCTTCTTCTTGTCGCGGGCGATACGTTCCTTTTTTCGCAAATCTCTAGCTCCATCGGGGGCCGAACGGCAGGGGAGGGGGTCCAACGAACCCCCTCTCCCCTATACGTTAGACGCTAGCAAAACAACGAAACGGGCGAGGATTAGTTTCCGTTTTGAATAACTTCTGGCATAATCGCAAATATTATATTACAGGCTGTTTTCTGGAAACGCAATTCATTCGTTCCGTTCTATGCCCTAGACACCATCCCGTTCTGTGCCCCACACACATCAGCCGATCTAGAAGTCAGTCGGGCCAGCGCTATCCTCCCGTCCCCTAGCTGCACAGCGTTTAAAACCCAGAGCCCAGAGCTCGCGACCTCTGACCCCACGCGGCCCGAAGGGTCGACCGATGCCTAAGGGCGCGCAGCGCGCCGGCCACCCGGATAGCCTCTGCCGAGTCTCCCTTTCATACACCGTTTACTACGCGCTCGATTCATTCATGATTCTGTGTTTCCGCGCCCCTCTCGCTAGGTGGCTCCACGGATGTCATAGGCGATCCCAGGAAGACTGCGGCCAGAATACCCCAAACGGCAGAAAATGAGGTTTTTGGTGAATATCTCGGAAAGTATTTGGCATACAACGATGCAATTTCACAGTCTCGTGGTAAATGTGCATACACACAATTCGGGTTGATACTTATGCATTTGAACATTTTATAGGACCAGATATGTCCGAAAAAGCAAAACCAACAAGACTTTTACTGGAGAGCCGTACACAACACTTAACATGATCCACGTATGAACATACCTATTACCTATGCATGTTACCTACAGGCTACATGCACGTTACATGAACAGACTCAAACTGCCACCATATCAATATTCTCCTGATACAAAGAAGTAGTCCTCAAACGTATAGTGCAGTGACTGGCGAGTGACATCAAATGAAACACTGGCAATTGCACACGTTGAAACGATACATTGTATAAGTACGAGCATATGACCGATAATCATGGCTTGTCAATGTCTGCCTTAGTTAGAATGTACTTTATTACTTCATTCTTTGAGGCGTTCCTCACTTGAGGGGGCAAGCTGTTCCAAAGCTTAGAGCCTTGGTAAGAAAGAAAGAAGTTTCGATACTCAGGCCCAGGATCTGGCCCAAACAGTCTCGCACGCGCCGAGGTGCTGACTTGCCCGCATGTTCACAATCCCATAGCCACATCACCATGGAGGTTCTCGAATAAACGTGCTGCTTTCATTCACACACCATGCATATTTCATCTGGGTCAAATTTCAAAAGAAGCACTTGACTGAATCAGACTCTGACCCAGTCAGCAGGGGCGAGGCCAATTCACGTCTGGAACAATTAACTCTTGGGAAAAACCTCCCGCGGACGACCGCGGACCTGACGGCTCCCATGAGTGCGCCGAGTTGGCCGCGGCGCCGGTTTTGCGCCGCGCTCGCCGCAAGAACCTCATTACCAAGCCAGATACAAATTGAGAACGAACCGTGATGGACAGTCGGCTGGCAAACAATCGGCGAAACCGGCGCGGCGCGGCCAAACTGGCGCGCGCGCCGATCACGCCGCAGTCTAGGTGTCAATCGCGGCTCGGCTGGGGGTCGGCGCGGCCCGGCCGTGTCATAACTTGTGAAAATACGCCGGCGGCGCGGCGCGGTTGTTATGCGCGC